>NW_019174307.1:18786097-19028561 GCF_002260705.1 Seriola dumerili
CCCACCCACCCCCACCCCGAACTCCCTCTCTCCTCGCCATGAATCTCAAACCAACTTCTTGTCACTTAACCGTGAATGCACTTGTGTAAATTTGAGAATGTTTATTTAATGTAATTTAAAAGAGAAAACTACCTTTTTGTTGCAGAAGATTTTTTTTTTCCAACAATCCTCATATTTTTTGGTTCAAACCTGTTCAATTTTCTCAAATATACACAAATAATCCGAATGAAGGTCTAGAGGTCAAGAGTTGATTTCTGATTCAGAGGGCAGCCCTCTTCCGTTCCCTCCCTCCTTGGACAGGGACCAAAATCTGCCATACTTGTCTTTGTTTGTGAAGAGGCCGCTACCAAAAGAGTATTTTGAATACACTGTAAAGATGTAAATAACCCTAGAGTACTATTTAAAGAGAATGTTCAGTGGAAAATGGCCTTTTTGTAAGTATTTCCATGAATAAAGTTTCTATTTTACACTGTGAAGGGCCATGTAAATAAAGTGTTCTGTAAAGATGTGACTCTGCGTCTTTGTTGGTAATTTTTGGAGCCGAGCGTCAGGCAGAAATTTGTAATCCGCAATAATGGAAGAAAGGATCGAAACACCCAAAGTGTAAAAACATGTATTAAAATTTTATTTACAGATATGTACAAAAATATTGTCCCTCTTCCTGAAGTGTCCGTGGACCCTCCTGTTGGTCCACAAATAAATACCAGTAGTGAAATAGGGGTCTGTGTGTGTGTGTGTGTGTGTGTGTGTGTGTGTGTGTGTGTGTGTGTGTGTGTGTGTGTGTGTGTTTTTTTTTTAGGGCGCTTGGTCAGCTGGGTTCATCACTCGGCCCATGAATAAGACGGATCCTGAAATGCAGAAGATGACAAATATAAGTTTGAGGGGTCATGTCACTGTTTTTGTACATTTAAATTCCAAAGTCACAACGTGCAGAAAATGTCTGATTTCAACTTCTTTTTATTTCTACTGAAGGTCTTTTTTATTTTTTGTTTGTGGAAAAACGACACGGTGGAACTTGTTATCCTCTCTTGCATTCAGCTCGCTCATCCAACTGCCCCTGTGGCTGTGTATTTTAACACCACCAACAGGTCAGGAAATCAGATATGTTCAAATCCTACACATTGGGGCTTTAAATGTAACTCGTGCATTCTTAAAATTGTATCTGACTGCTGCTGAATGTAGGCTGTTTGTGACAGACCGCTGTCAGTTTCAGTTAATTTTTTTACGGTCTGAAAATCACTAGCAGACTTGCTTGAGTCGTATAATCCATCGCAGTCACATCAAGTCTACATAAATCAAGTCAAACCTCAGAATAAGCGTCAGCGTATTCTATTTTTTAATAACTGTCACAAAATGCCATGAAAATACCAGAAGCAAAAATGTGTTTGTCAATCTCTCCAATATCTTTACAAAGTTTCTACAGTTTATAGTAAATACCTGTGTTAACTTGTCGTAGCAGAAATAAGAACGGCCGGTCCGCCTTGAAGACAGGAGCACGGGATCGTTTGAGTAGCACCATAGCTGCAAAGGTAAGAAATTCCTTTTTCTTTTAGCAACCTCATATCATAACCTTTCAATTCTGCTCCGTATCATTATTTTACAGGACTTTTTCTCACCTGTGGCAGCAGCTGCCTTTGTCCCATCTTCTGTGACTTCTATCCTCACTTCATGGAAGGCATCGGACACATAAAGACCCTCCTCCACTGCAGGAGGAAACAAACTGTCAGCTGACCAGCAGAGCTGCAGTAATATTTTGAATTAATTTTGAAATGAATTGATGTATTGACCTGATATTCCAGTGAAGTCAGCAGCTGTCGGGTTAAAGGCGTCACTGATGCCCATGGCAGGAAGCACTGACCTCAGGTTGAACTTGTTCTGCATTCTGAACCTGTAAATACCAACAACATCTACATCAAGTCTGAGCCATCTAAACCACTATTTCAATCCACTGCATAGGTTTTCTTCTTTACCTGGGTAGGAAAATGTCCATCTTGGTTCTGCGCAGGCCAGTGTCCCAGGACGCCAGCTGGCGAGCAGTGAGCTGGCATTCGAGGGAGGACAGCGGCGTCTTCCTCTCGCTGGGCAGGACCACCTGCAGGCTCAGAGAGCGGCCCAGGTACGGAAGCTCCAACACGGTGTAACGCTGGTCTGATGCCGTCCTGAACTGACCTGCCATGGAGGGCAACGAGTTCAGCTGCGCAGCTTATAACTTTTTCCACTGTTTCATTTATTCATTTATTTAAAGTGACGTGAGAAGCTAAAAGACAAAACTGACAATCGCATATTAAGGATCTAAAATTCACTTCACAGTATGAGGAGTTAATTTTAACAGTTGTGTCTCTTACCAAAGCTGACCTCTGTAGCCTGATACATCATGGGCACCTTGATGGTACTCCCGTCAGAGAGGGTGAAGGGGAGGTTCTGGGTGTTGGTGAAGAGGAACTGTTTCTGCCAGACACCCCTGAAGGCCACTGTGTTGACCAGGGCCATCTGCAGCCGGTGGCCCCACCACAGGGCCTCTGCCTGGGCCTCGCCCGAGCCCGACAGCTCCCCGCTGCTGCTTCCTGCCTGGAGGGGCCACGTCTCATCTGAGAGGTAACCAGGGAAGGTCAAAGTTTAATGTAACGGGCGTGCAACTTCTCTTTTAGTAGTCAGCAGTCTGCAGTGTTGTGACGCAATGAACAGAAGAATAGCATCTGAAAATATCACAGATGAGGAAAGTACTGACCGTAGACTTTCTTTAGAAAAACTATAATTGATACCATGACATTGGTAGTAAGTGAAAGGATAAGAAAGCTGGAAAAACACATTATCTACAAACTATATTTGTTTTGGACTTTCCTTTAATCTTACTTTTTATTAGCTAACACTAAAAAAAAATGCAGAGAATTATTACACACTCCTTGGCTCCTAAGAATCAGAATTAGAAAAGTTAAAGCTGCATTATTTGATTTAACTGGTCACTAAGGGGCAGAGCAACTCCACAACAAACTAAAACACAGCCCTGATGTATTATCTCTCTATAACAGCATGCCATTCATAATCACTCTAATAACTCTCTCTCAAGTTTTAATGGCTGACATGTTAGGGAACATCCAGCAGGAACGGAGCCACATTATCATCCCACTGAACTCTCATTTTTAGCTCTGGTTTGATCTTTGCCCCAACTCCTAAGAAAAATATCTTTTGTCTCTTAGCTGCCAAATATTCCTCTTCCTTCACCAGCTAGTCATTAATTGTCTGGAAACAAGACTGATGAGACTGAACTACACAGTTAATGTTCTGTAACACCGAAACAAGGAACTAAAAGAGGCTGATGATAATTCTCTGTGGGTTTGCTTATTACCCAAGCTAACTTCATTCATTCTCAGTGTAAAGAAACTGATTAGTGGAGCTCTAACTGGTGTATAAAGCTGACTCGTTTACCATGGTTGTGCCCCGATCTCTCCGGCTGGTTGCGAGTGTGGTTGGGTTGGCTGAAGTTGGCTCGGACCACACTGGTGTTTGCCCAGGCCGCTGCGTGTTGGGTGAACTCAGTCAGGAGCTGGACACCGCTCTGGATGAATAATGTGCAGGTCTGGTGCAGCCACATCCCCTGGCTGGTGTTGCTCATGTCGCCCTGCGAGTGCAACAGGAAGTCTTGTACCTGGGCGTCTGCAACACAGGAAAACGCAGAGGTCAGATGTGACGCTGCGTGACGAGCAGTAGGAAGTCTTTTGCAAAAAGAAGACTTCAGTTTAAACTTTCTTAGCTGAAGAAGAAAAGCTGTATGCACGTGAATCCACAGACAGACTGAAACACTGTCAACTGTTTATCAGTTTCAGTATCTATCAACCATTTGCTCTGCTTTAACATCTGATCATCAGCACTGTTTGCACAAATATAATCCACACCAAGTTCAAAAGCTGTGAACAAATGTCTTGTGATACCCCTTCTACAAAATAATCACAACTTCAATATATCCGACTCAGCAGCCTCGAGCTTGTTTCGGCGACAATTCAACTGAATTCACACCGTATCCCTGCAGGACTGTGCACAAACAGATGCTCATTTGACTTAATTTGAGCTTTGCTCGGCTCACTCTCTCAACCTGCTGACCTCTCATCTGATAAACTCCGAGCGTTTACAGATGAAATGATCCAAACTCAAGGGCGAACACAGATTCTCTCATTCATAAGAATCCACAGCAGTTATTGTGAGTAGGCAGAAGCAGTCAGTTGCAAATTGGTCCCCTTTCATGCTTGATCTTTTTTTTATTTCTTTTTCTTGTTGCTATATAGTTATCTTTTTGTTTTCTGTATCCTAACTTGCGTATAAGTTTGTTTTTTTTCCCAAATCTACCGTATCTCTATATCTACTATCTTTCTTTATATTTATAGTCTCCTTTTTCTTTATCATTACGATTCTACCTTTTAATGCTCAACCTTGCAGGTCGGGAAATAGAGCCGCCTTGAGTAATAATTCTTGTGCTAACATAATCTTGTATTGGCGAGAATAGAGGCTGAACTTACTGTGTATTGTTGCTGTTTTGCTGGTTTCATTCGCTCTTTCTGTAAATGTTTACATCAGCCTCCACGCTTCAATGTTTCTTGGTATATGTACGCAATTTGTCTTTATAATAAACTTAGAAAGAGACAGATGAGTATTTCCTAGGAGCAGTTACTACACAGTGTGATTTCTACCAAAAGGTGGCGTCTTTCCTGTGTAGCAGTGCTAAACTTCATAACAACAGACCGACCCTCAGGCTGTTTTATTAACTTGCAAATACATGTTTTTAGAGCTGAAACGAGAAAGCCGATCGCCAGAAGATAAATCAGCATCGATTAATCGCTTACATTATTCATCAAACATTTGCTTCTTCCAGCTTCTTAAACATGAGAATCTTCTTTTCTATTTCATTGTAAATTGAAGCTTTGTACTGTTGGTTGGACAAACCAAGTAATGTGAAAACATCATCTTGAGCTCTGAGAAATTGTGCTTGGCATTTTCACTATTTTCTGAAAATTTTACTGACGGAACACATTTATGAAAATTGTGCTTGCAGCTCAACTTGACTGAATTTGACATGATTTCTTTCTTTTTTATTTTTTGGTTAGAACTGGAAATTTTGTGCCAAGCCATCCTCCTAAACCCGAGCCCAATATCAACCAATACCATCCCTGACTGACAAAGAGATCACATCATGGAGGTAAGAGAAACAGCAGCTGCAACTGGCATTTTGTTTGTAATTAAACACACTGACCTCTCGACCCTGGGGCCGAGCCGCAGGAGTGGTTAATGAGATTAGAGTTGGTGTGGAGGCAGGTATTATGGCTCCAGACACCACTGTGCTCTGTAGGGCCAACAGCAGCAGCAGCACCACTCCACACCACCTGGTACCAACAGCACTGAGGGCCACCAACAACCTCTCCAACCTCGCTCTCACAGCATGAGGAGCAGCTAATGCTACCTGAATAAAAGTCCCCCCCTCCCCATTCGTCCCCATGTGTGTAGAAACGGAGACGAATCCTACCGTTCACGTTGTATCCCAGTGTTCCCTCCAGCTGAGCCAGCGTGTTGCCCCTGGCACCGAGCTGCAGCAGCCCCAGAGACAAGGAGACGCTCACTGGAGACACGATCAGGTTAGAGTTGTTCTCTGTCTCGGTGAGCGTCTGATAGAGGCTGACAGCAAACCTGGTGTGCAGCTCTCCCATGCTGTCCTGAAGGCTGCCGTTGCAGTGGCTTCTCTCCACCAACCAGAAGCAAATGAAGAGTGAAGCCACCGGCAGGCGACACATTTCCTCAGAGCTGCAGGAGGGGAAGTGTCCTCAGGGTGCAACTGGTGGTCAGGGAAACTAAATCCTGTAGAAAGTCAAAGGAAAAAAAACACATGATCGAGGTCAGTGAGGTCAACCAGTGGGCAACTATTGACTGTCAGCGATTTGTATCATTATATTGTGTTGTTGTTGAAATTCTTTATTTGCATGTGTGAACACTTTTGTCTGATGTATTGCATAACACTGAAACACCCCATTGCACTGAACATTGATTTGATTATTCTATTTTGCAGCCATTTGCCATATTATAATAATCTATATCAATATTAGACATATTAAGATTAGACATATTAATAAATACTGTAACAGCTGCCTGTTCATCTCAGAATAATTTAAGGTTGTTATTGTTGATGAATTGTATTTGGGTACAATATCTATATATACATAAGTTGGTAAATATGCAACTACATCCAGCAGAATAATCACAATATAATCAGTGAGGCTGCAAATAACATGAGGTGCTCTGAGGTCACTGTGTGAAGGATATACACTTGCAACATTATTAGCCTATTGGTATATCATAAGTAACAAAGTACTGTACTTAAGTACTTTGTTACTTTATTTGAGTAATTGTATATGCCACATTAAACTTCTACTCTATTATATTTAAAAGGTAATACAGGCTGTATACACCAATGGAAATATTATCTGCAAAGAGAATTAAATGCAGATATTTTTAATGCAGGACTTTCTGTACTTTGAAGTTGTTGTAATGATACTTTCACTTAGCTACCGGATCTGAGCACTTTTTCCACAACTGCATAAAGAGATGGAAATTATGAATTTATTCTTAGTACTAAAAGGTCACCACAAGTCTTGGTAGGAATAAAAGAACATTGTGATACCTTCATAAATTGATTAATCCCAATAAATTGTCATAGACAATAATACGTGTCTTTAGGTTGACCTTCTGACTTAATGGACTATTGATTTTTTTAATATGCTTTTTAAAATCTACTTGATCAGCTCTGATGACACAGTCCTACCTGCAGACAGGTGAGGTAGTATCCGTTTAACTCCACTTGTTCTCGCGGACTGGCACCAACCATTCAGCCTCTTCAGGGGGAGATGTGTCCTCTGCTGTCCCCGGCTGTCAGTCACTGTCACCGGTTTCTTGTCACTGAGTCAGTCCCCTGCTTTTCCCCGGCTGTCAGTCTGTGGTCCGGTCCTCCGGTCGTCTCTCACTGAGGCAGCCTGTAGTCATAAGACCGTGTTTAAAGGGGAACGCTCCGCCGGTCTCCGTCGGCGATGTCCGTACCACTCGTCCGGGATTCCTGCCTCCCCGGGGCTATAAGGAGCCAGGCGGAGGGAGGCATGTCACCGACCAGCAAATCCCAAACCGGGCAGAGGGAAGAAAAAAAAAAAAAAAAAAAAACTCTCACACACACGCGCACAGCACAGCAAGGCACCTCACGCGCACGCACGACCTGTGAAATTTTGTTGGGAACTATTAATAGGCCATAGGAACACATTCCTGTCAGGGGGAAAAAAACAGAAGAAGAAGAAAAATTGAAATGATATAGACATCTCATAATTATGATGTAGAGTAGACTTAAACAATGTAAACAAATGATGACAATCTGAAGCATCTGATTAATAGTTAAGTTTTTAATTAATAGTTAAGTTTTGAACAATAGTTAGCTCTGATACCCTCCCACGTTTTTCAAGTTTAGCTTAGCATAAAGACTGGAATTAGAGCTAGCCCGGCCCTGTCCACAACCTCTTAAACTCACTAATTAACACGTTTGCTCTCATATTGTTTAATTTGTCAGATATGAGCAAAGGTGTCATGCTGGAGGACGATTTACCACAACCTGGCAACCCAAAAGTTGTACTTATTAATGTCTTATATTCATCTATGAAGCATTAATAAATGATTTATTAACTGTTAATGAAGCCAATTACTACAGTTTATAATCCCTTTATGAATGGTGCCTTATCAGAAAGTCTTATTTTTTATTTTATTTGGACAGAGCTGCCTTCTGTCTTAAAGCTTAGATGACTGTTTACATATTTAAGTCAGGTCCTTCATTATTAACTGGTTTGTCCACCTGTCTTATAGACTGTCAAAATGTATACTATTAGTGCATATTCTTAAATAATTACCAGCAGTGGGTAAATTAAGGCTCACAAACAACTTTTTGCCCTAGGACCCCCTGTAGGATTAATATGGCCATGATAATAGAATTTAGTATGTTGACTAAATGCAAAATGTATTGCTCAGGAACGCACAAATATAAAGATTTTCTACCTTGCTCTCTTTGTAATTTGTAAAATTAACTATTCTTTTCAAAGGTCACACACACACACACACACACACACACACACACACACACACACACACACACACACACACACACACACAGACTAAGACATCCATTGTGTTATACAAGTCATTTAGCCTTTTGTTGTGTTGATCAAAAGACATTTCTGCTCTGAGCGTCACACTGCTGCGTCAGCGTTTCTAATTGGTTTCACTCTGTGGAATGTGGACTCACTCATCATGGACATGTTGCTGCTCCAGCATGTGATGAATAGCAGCATCTCAGTCATCATGAAACATTTTATCACTTCTGTGTACAGCTTGACAAGGGCATTTAGACTAAATATGATTAAGTTAAATAGGGCTAAATATAAATTAGATTAGGGTATACTTTGACATATATAAACAATCAAAACTGAAAATCAAAATCTAGTCAGTGGATGATCACATCTGTTCAAATCAAGATGAAGATAAAATGCCCCAAAAAAATATGTTTATTATGATTTCTTTTCATTTAAAAACAAGACCATTACAACCATTCTAGCAGCTCTATACTCACTGCTTTGGGCTAAATGCTAACCCTAGCATGCTAACATGTTCACCGCCTTAATTTAGGGTGTTAGCATGGTAACATTTGCTAATTAGCACAAGAGAAAGTCCAGCTGAGGCTAATGGTGCTCAATCATAAGCCAAAGTACTGGACAAACAAAAATTTGACCTGATGATGGTGATGGATGAAAAGTTAAGAGATCGCCAAAGTTAATTCAGCCTGAGGGGGGACACGAATGTTTGTACCAAAGTTTTTGGCAATCCATCCATTTCACTAAACATCACAAATGTCAACGTCATGGTGGCACTAAAGGAAAAGTCAGGGGATCAACAAAGTCATTGGGATATGCCTATATTGTCTGGGGACCATGAATTTTGTGGCTGTGACGTGCTGATGAGGAAAAGTCAAAGAGTTATGTCACCAGGATTCATCCTCTGGGGACTGTGAACATCTGTACGAAATATTAAGCATCCACTAGCTGTCCAGATATGTCAGTCTGCTGACTGACAGACTGACTCCACCTCCCCTGGAGCCACGGCACTAGTGTGAGTAAAAATGTATAAGTCAGCATCAAACAAATATATCACTAATTATTGGTCCTTTTCATTGAATAGTCTCAGCTATATAAACGTCTGTGTCATTTTAATTATCGGCTCTAAAAGTGTGTCATCTTGATTTGCCACTGGCTTATAAAGACTTGACTTGGACCCACAACATTTAATGCCGATCCATCTAATAGCTACTACAGTCCAGTTCAGAGTGGCGGACTGATGGACATAATGATATTCACCATTGCAAACAGTTCAAATCCTTTACAGAAGAAAAATGTGATGAGGAGAAAGAAAATGATTAATAGATAAATAAATAAAACAAAATGAACACTTCAGCGGCACAACCAGAGCAATTAATACTGCAAAGTACAATCCGGTCATCATTCTCCCAGTCTGTTCAGCTGTGATTCTTGTCATAATACAGGTGGCAAACAACCTTGGAGTGAAAGCGGCAGCAGCAATAAAAATCTTCACTATTTCCTCTTAGTATAAAAGATGAAACTGCAAGATGTCTCTCTAATCCGTCGACAAGGATTAGGCCTTTGAATGTCATTACATTTTAAAGCAGTCACACAGATAAAGCTTTATAGAGTCTGCCTCAAGATCCATCATTTTCAGCTCTTTTAATGTTGAGACTTTGCAGTGAGAGTGAGCAGAGTAAATTAAGGAACTTCTGTCTAATTCACTTCTTACTTTAGGGGAAAAACCTAACAGCTCATTATGTACAGTTTCTTACATTAACTAGCCCTGCAACACAGATCATGCATACTTATGTATCCTGCTGATATTCTTACTTTAACATGCGCTTATTACAGCACAACATGCACTCATCTGAATGCATGTGAAGACAAAAACAAAAAACAAAAAAAACATGAAGAATTGGCCACAGTGAATGATAGTATGCCCTCTATTTCACCTAAAATCAATCTGCTGTGGAGCGATCTCCCCTCAACTGTCCCTCTTAATTGGGGACATGACAGTCAGCAAAATAAATTGTGGGCATTTTTTCCCATGAAGGAGAGAACATGATTGGTAGCCATCAGGTATTTGGCTGCTTTGTCTAACAGGGGATTCCGGCCATTACTGGACTTGACTAATTAGTGGAGCCATGGCTCGGCTTCATTAAATGTAATCGCCACATTCTTTAAAACCCAACGCCCCGACTCTGGAGGCGGGAATTTGGAATTTTAAGGACTTTGATGGAGGAGATGAGACGTCACGGTAACTGACCAAAGACAATTGTTTGAAAAGATGCCGCCATAAACAGCAGCTTTTATCTTTGGCGGTTGTGGGGCCTTTGGAGGAACATTTTGTTAGAGGTTCATATTTGTGAAGTAGAAATAATGATTTGTGCTCTGTGTTTCTGATCCTCGGACCGACTGCAAAGCAAGCTGCCGCTGCTCGGAGGGGTCAGGGTCAGGGTGGTGGGTGGAGCAGCGCTCAGGAGGCCTCGGCCTGACGGGAGCTGCACATTTAAAGGTAACAATTCTTCACCTATGTGTGCAGGTAATTATGTGTGTTTGGCACTGTTTCGTTACAACATGCCAATATTAACAACACAGTCACCCTCACTCACTCTTTGAGCTGCCAGTTTACCCCACTGTTTGGTCAGCTGCCACCTGGTTACAGCCAGGTCAAGCTGAAGTAGTGACCTGGCATGCCAACCACTTTGTACCAGGCTACAGCCAATACTGCTCTACTACAGGACGGAGCTGCTCTGCCCTTTAGGCGTCTGAGTCAAGTCTCAAGTATTTATAAGCAAATGACAAGTCAAGATGAAAATCTTTCAGAAAGCTGATCGTTAAAATGATACAAAGCTCTGTTTATAAATCTGAGACCATGCAGTTAAAAGGACTGAGAAGTTGCAACATGCACTAGCCATGCCAGTTGATGTCAGTCTGTCAGTCGGCAAGTCCACTCCTTTGGTGCAGACTGAAATATCTATCTAGCTATTGGGAGCTTTGCTTTGACAGTTTGTACAGATATTCATATTCCCCAGAGGATGAACCGTGATGACTTGATTCTCTGATTGGTGCAATCAGCAGGTCAGAGCTTCTTGACAGACAATGTAGGTGTATCCTAATGACTTTGGCAATCCCCCAACTTTTCCTTTACTGCCGCCATGAGTTGGTTCATGGTCCCCAGTCATCAGGAGCAATTTGCAGTTCAGTGTCTGCTCAAGGAGTCTTCAACATGTACACAGCACGAGTCAGGGATCTGACCACCAATCCTGCGATCAATGAACAAGTTGCTATTTTCCCCCGTAATATCACCAGTAGGTTATGGGAAACGTTACAGAGGGTTACATCATCATCATCATTATTATTTTTTAAATGTTCTTAAAGCTCAGGCTGCAACTAACAGGTCTCTCAAATGTCAAAAAATTATATTTATGATTTTCTAGAGTCTGCATGTCTTTGAAATGCTAAGTTTGTCTAAAGCAGCAGTTTAAAAAACCCAAACATCTTTGATTTGTGATGAGGATGAAAAAAACAGCAAACACTCACATCTGAGAGGCAAGAACCAGCAAATGTACTTTGATAAACAGTTGCTGTTTATTCATTTTTTGTTGATCCAACTTAAAACATTCTGATACAAAACTCTTTAAAGAATCCATTATTATGAATTATTAATAATTCCAATTTCTTAAAATGTGTGTGAACTGTTTTTGCGATTCTCCAGTCCAGACGGCGTCCCAGTGAGATGTTCTTCCTGACGTCTGTGTTCTAGATGACATCCTCAGTGTGTTCTCAGAGTGTTGCACCTTTGTTAACAAGTATTTTGCGTTGCGGGAATGTTTTTGAAATTATGAACAACCTCAGAACTTTGTATAAACACTGCAAATCAAAGCTTCACCCATAATAATTTCAGAGCTTTCTAATTTCAGGCACTCCTCATGATAGAAAGCGAATATTTCAGCTTTATTGTTTTGGTTTAAGTGTTACTCAAGCGATGCATGTTGGAAATATCCTTAAGAGCGGTACTAATGCTTAACATGCACGTGCGTTCCAGTCTGTGTTTCCAGCAGCTTATTGTTGTTATTACTCCATGAGAATTTCTCCTTCCATCCTCCAACATGTTCGTTGACGAGTGTCTGTGTGACTCTGCGACGCCTCCGCCTTTCTCCACACGGCAGCAACTTAATCCCTAAGTGGTGGAGAATGTCCCCAGGCTCTCCATTCAGACCTCTCACCCCAGTCCCCTCTCCAGCCCGTGACCTTTGACCGTGCAGGGAAAAATGATAATGAATGGAGAAGGAGGAAGTGGAGGAGGAGGAGGAGGAGGAGTTCACAGGCTAGAAACTGCACCACAAACCCACTCATGGTTAAATTTCTTGTGTTTTAAGTTTCCGTGCGACCGAGAGAAAATATAACAGAAAAAAAAGAAAAAGAGAAGCAGCAACAACATCAGAGGAAGAACTAGAACAACAGAGGAAGAAGGACTACAGCTACAGAAGAAGAACAGAACAAAAACAAAAAGAGAAATATCAAACAAGAAGTAAAAAGCAAACCCACACAGTTTTGAAGCAGCCTGTATGAGTGGCAGCTGTGTAAATGATGGTTTAGTAGCAGAGTTGAATTTTGAGCAGAGATGCACTGAGCACAGTTCTCTGTGACTGACTGACTCATTCTGCTTCACCTCCGGTGCCCTACTTCCCTTCAGGCTCCTGGGCCTTTGGGAGGGATTAGAGGGGATGCTGGTGTGCGGGGCCGGGCCAGGCTGCAACAACGCCGGTGTCGCCAGAGCGATCTGCCAGGTACGCCACGGCGGATTAGAGCCACTAGTGCTGGCACTGGGAGAGGGGCGACGTGAGGGGACGTGGCCCATGTAGGCTTCACCTCGCAGGAACATGAGCGTGGCTCTGGAGAACCATGGGAAAAATGTTGGTGGTTGTTATTTTGAGCGCAAGGAGATGAAGGGGAGTGACCACACAGCAGATGATGAAGGCGTTTAAAAACATGGGGAGGCATAAATGTTTGAGAAAATATCTCACATGTTCTCTGAAGCACAGACTGTGGAGGTTTTGGTCTGTGAGGCTTTCATGAATCAGGTAAGTGAATTGTTAAATAGTTGGAATTGTAGAAACCTTTTCGATCTGTTTCTGTTGCACTATAGCACCATCTGCTGCCATGAGGCACTGAAGCGAGAGGCTGTCTTGTGTTTTCAAGGTACAGTTAAAGTCACTGAGGATTGACAATCATCCAAGTCAAAGGGAAACTTAATAACAGACACCCAAGGAATAGGAATAGCACAACAGTATTAGCTGATTCTGGTTTCAAAGAGAATTTGTCATTTCAAAATAATTGTGGTTGGGATAATTGGGGCTTCTCGTAGCCTCATCAGACATGCAATCAACGATCAACTCTGAATCTGTCTTGGCAGTTTCAGCTTTCTTTATTGGTGCTCTTTTATTAATAAAATGCTTTAATGAATGACTTCATGACTGCTCATATTCTCTCTTTATTATTCTGTGGTTTTCTTTGCAATATTCCTACTCTAGTTTTTCTATTTCTCCATCAATGTCACATTTTTGTGTTTTATTATTACCACTTTAAAATGGTTTTGTTTATTTATTCTTTTGATATCAGGTTAGTCGCCCCCGCAGGAGGTTAAACATTATGTCTGAAGTGCTTATTACTTTTTTGCTTTTGCTTTATAGTGGGGCAGCGGTTCAGTCTTTTTTGTCTGATGTGTCCCTACCAGGTGAGTTGAGGACCCCTTCATTCTGCCCCTTCAGTAGATGGGCTCATGAGGTGGATCTACACTTTTACTGCATGTGTGCACTCATGTAAGACACAGTGCTCCTGGAATTGATGTCAATATTTAGGCTGGGGCTCTTTTGTTCTCTTTGCATTGTACTGTGACCGCTTGGACTGAAAGAAGCCAGACCTTTCAACCATTTTTTTTTTTTTATATCACTTTTAGATAACCATTTCAAATTTCATGCTAGATTACATCATAGTTTTCCCACATTCTCAGTCGCAGTAATTGGGGTTGAGGTGTTATTAGTTCTTATTTCGTATTTGTGTGTTGATTTTCCTCCTAAACACAAACGTGGATATACTGTAAATCAGCTGAGCTAACCCCAAAACCTTCCCACATACTGCCCCCCCCCCCCCCCCCCCCCCCCCGGTGCTGTAGCTGCAGAAGTACCCCCTGAGGTACAAGTACCCTTGGTTAGGAATAACTGCTGTAAGTGGTAATAGCACTCACTGGCCTCATTGCGCCAAATGAGTCCAAATACCCACAGATATATATATATATATATATATATATATACATATATATATATATAATACATAACTGCATGAGATACTAAATGTGGCCCTAGAAAGGACCTCATTTATTAAAAAATCGAAAAAAAAAAATCTGTGGTTTGTGGGTGTTACAGCCGTATAAACACTTTAGATGGCATGAGGTGATTATTACGACTGCTGGAGCTTCAATTCAATAATGATAAGCACTGAAATACCCTTAAGGTCTGGAGTTTATCAGTTTGTGTCACTTGCTGCACAGATCTGGGCCACTTTCACGCACAACTTGTAAAATGAAGGGCAAAAATATAATTTAGACAGTTGTATAAAATATGTAAAACTGTCAAGGATCTCAGGAACTCTCACAACTCGCAGACTGATTTGTTTTCCAGATCCTCTTCATGTGTAACCTCTGCACTGTTAAAAGCAACACATTACACAACTCTCTGTGTTGATTGGTCGATGATGACATCACCTCTGCAGGGCTGCAAGGAGACTTCGCCATGACAACCAGTGAGCACTATTATTGGATTTCCCCTCTTCAGAGCGTGGAGAGGCCACACAGACGGACTCACACCTGTTTAAGTGCTCAGACTGAGGAGAGAGAGGCAGGTTTCACAGGCCGAGCTGAAACAAGAGGCCGCTCAGGATTTCCCCAGACGCAGAGGAGCCTCGCAGGCCTCGGTGAAACAGCCCTGACACTCAGCGGCGCTGCTCCACCAAGCCCTGAAACACTTGATTAACTTGGATTAACTACACTTATTCATTTAGACATTGGTTTAAAAATCAAGATACAGCTCTTTAATGATGATAAAATCTCTGGGTGTGAGTCAAATTAAATCTATATCCTCAAAGTTCAACACAAGAGGGCAGCATTGTATTATCAAAGGACTAACTCATGACCAGATTTTTTTAATGTTATTATGACTTACATTTATATTGTCTTTATTATTCTGTAGATTTCTGTGTCGTACTTTTTATATTTGTCAAGACTAATTTATGCTCATGTTTTGTACTTTTTACAAGCATGTGGTCCACATTTGTTGTTTTTAAATGTGCCTGACAAATAAATTGACCTGAATTCACGTTTTATAAATGTACCATGTCTCACTATCCACCAAACTATAAACCTTAAAAGCCCCTAAAAGTTTCCACATTCACATGACAACAGGCATGGACTAAGTCATTTTTAACCTGATAATGATCATTAAACTTACTAATGATCATGAGTACACCGAAGTGAGTCCCTCCTCAGTTTCCCCATATTTATTAATTAATGTCCTCAACCACTTAAGGCGCAACTGAATCCTGTCTCCTAAACCTAGGAACCTTGAGGCAGAAACTGAGTGAAGGTGTGTGTGTGTTTGTGTGTGTGTGTGTGTGTAGATTGCAATTATTTTAGGTGTTTAGGTGGAATTCAAGTTTGAGGCATTTATTTTAAGCTGTTTTAAGGGTCTGGTGATTCCTCAACAAACCATTTGTTGTCAGTATCAAACTGGGCAAAGTTTACTGCCTTCTTCCACCTTCTGCTGCGGATGTGATATTTTTATATTAATGTTGAAACTTATTAAAATTATCAACCATGCAGCTCTATGCAGCTTTTAGCTCAGTGTCTTGGTTTTTATAGCAAATTAACTGTGTGGTTGAGTCTCATCAACCTTGTTTCCAGCTGCAGCCAGCTGTTTTCTCTGATTAACCCACTGTACTCTACCTGCCCAGCACCAAACAGCAGACAAAGTTAGATACTAGCTAGTGAAGAGAGTGGAACAGCTAAGCTCTGATGAGCAGCTAAAGGTAAGCTAACAGGAGAGTGAATATTGTATTTACATTCATCAGGTGGACACACACACACGACTCCAAGTGCTACCAAATGGGAGCAATACACACTCCAAGCCAATAGGTGGCAGCAACATGGTTTTGGTGGAGGCCCTCATTGTTTCCCACCTGTGCACACAGCCGGTGCACAAGGCACAACAACTTTAGACACAGGTAATCCATGAACTGCAGGAGTGTTCACGACGCTTCAAGTCATCTGCTTCAGGTTAGTGTCTGTCACGTAAAGAACAACCTCAGGGCCGGTTTCCTAGTTTAGCCGGTTAATTGTTGTGTTTCTTAAGTGTTTGTTGGCAATTAGGCTCCACACTGAGGAATCAGCTGACTGATGGTCTGAGCTTTCAGAACCTTCAATTTTTTATCTATTACTACAAACCTGTATGAAATTAGCATGAAATATAAAACTCACTCTAAAAACTCTCTCTAAATCATTTCCAGATACCACAGGCTCTTTACACTGTGTGGATATTATCCTTTACTCACATTCATGCTCAAACCAACACTACTTTTTTGATTAAACACCTACAGGTAAATAAAATGGAGAATGAATGTTGGTAAGTTTCCTTATAGTAACGGTGTGTAACACACTTGAGAGGGAAATAATTTTATTGAATAGTGAATCTGTACACAGTTATGTGATTGATCCTTTAAATGTGTAACTTCATTTACTTATATGACCTGACATTTACAAAGCTTGAATCTACATGCAAAAAAAAAGCAACATTCACAAATAAACAAGAACATTAAATACAGTTTGTGCTGTGCTCCAGTTTATACTGACACTGGCCTGTAGTTTTACTCTCAAACACCAGAGCGCAGAGTGGAGCCGTTTTGACGGTGCAAGTCCTGAAGACAAGTCATTACTGGTGAGACTGCGTCAATCAAATGTAGAATTCTTGGTCCTCTTCTTCTTCTGCCTTGTCCGCCTCTTCAATTGGTGCACTAATAACGCTGCAGCTGTCAGACTGGTTCATGGAGACATCGCTCAGGGATGGAGCCGCACTTGTGGTCACACCGGTGCTCTGGGGGCATGACCCCAGGAAAGTAGAGGGAGTGCTGCTGGTGGAGAAGCTGTGTGGGATCCGGCTCAGTGTGGCTGCCTTGTAGGTGTTCTCTGGGATGCCAGGTGAGAGGGAGGGTCCGATGTCTTCGGGTGGTGCCGATAACGGCCGACAAATCTGTGGCAGGCTGGAATTGATGTAGGCAGACACCACTGTAAGGTCCACATTGCCGACTGGTTTCACTTTGTTCCCTGTGTCCACATCCGTCTCCTCTGCCCCAACCAGAGCATCCACGTTGAGCCGGAAGGGCGGGATGAGGGAGGAGCGCCTGTTAAGGGAGTGACTCCTGTAATGGGGGCTGGGGGAAGGTCCAGGAGAGGAGCAGGTGGAGCGGGAGCTGGCTGAGCCAACGTTGGGTAGAGAGAAGAGGGACCCGGACTGGTGGCCCCTCCACTGGGTCCTCCAGCTGTCAGGGTGGTGCCGCTCAGGCCACTGCTCCTGCTCATCCTGCTCCTCGCAGGCCAGAGGGAGGGAGATGTGGGAGGTCTGGTGCGCTCTGGGATGGGATGTCACTCGGTGATGATAACGGCGGTTCCTGTAAGAGGAGGCGCTGCGGGTGAAGGTGGATGGAGCCGAGGCTGATTCGGTGACACTGGATGATAAGTGGCAGGGATCGTGTCTGTGTTTGAAATGTGCACGTTGAACCTGAACAGGAAAGAAAAGGAAATCAATGAGGATTTATATTGTAGAATTTAACTTTACTGATATGAGACAGTTTTACCAGAGAAGTCAGAATAGCTCATTTTAGGTTGATTAAATCTAATTTGATCTTATGGGAGATACAAAAAATGTGCAAATCACCATTTGAAATACACTATTAAACTTGTTACAAGGAAACTAGTCTTGATGTTTTTTTTGTAAGATATTCAAACTATTTTTAGCAAGAGCTTAGAGCCTGATAATCAGAGCGATGGTGGTGGTGATTGAGAGGTGGAACGTAATTACAGCTGACAAGAACAAGTCTGAGCAGCGTATTATCATATTCATCCCACACATCCTTGAAGAGAACACTAGATGGCTTTGCTTCAAGAATCAGACCACTCTTACATGCGTGCAACTGTATGCATAAAAGCAAAACAGAAACGCTGTGACACACACATGCAACACACAAATAATCTGCCAAGACAGTCCAACAGTCTCCAGAGCCTCTCATGTGTCAGGGTGAAGCTCTGAGGGGGGGGGGGGGTAAACCTCAATTCCCTTAACCGCATTAACGTTTTCCTCATCTGTGTCTTTTCCTTGCCACCTTAGTCCCTCCCACTGAAGATGCGAAGAGAGATACAAGGAGAGAGGAAACTTGGAAATATGTTTTTAGAGAAATGAGATGTCCTCTCCTCTGAATTGTCATCTTAGGTGAAATCTGCTTTTGCATCCTTGCTCATGGCTCCTTAGAGAACACGTCCCCGCTCCCGAGAGCAAAAATTTAAGATTTGGGATGCCCTTCAAGATGAATGAAGAATTCCCAGGTGGAGCAAGGACTGATCAAACGAGGGAACTGAGATGTACCTCCCAAGCCTTCCCACACAGAGAGGTTGCCAGTTGGGTTCAGGAGTTCCTCAAAGTGTCCCTTGCATCATACACCACCAAGGCCTTCAGGACTGAAAAGACCTTGTTTCAGCCTAACAATCCTCCTCCATTCTTTGGTTGCTACCATAACAAGACACCAACACAACCTTCTGGCTACAACTCAGGGCAGCTGCGTTGGCAATGGGGGCTTTGAACAAACATGTCCCACTTGGATTCCATGTCCCCAATCTCCCGCAGGTTTGTCCTGTTTCAAGAACCTTTATCTTGAATTTCTGAAGTTTAATTTGCTAGTTTTGCTTGTTTAAAGTTCAGATTTCGGGATTTCCCCATGGTTTTTTGATTCTAGCACACTTCTCAAGATGACACAATATTTTGCTTGAGCTCGGAGGTTCATTCTTGACCTGTTGAAATAGCAGTTTGATAAGAATATTTTGCATGTTTGTAAAAAGAGAACTGCCGCGGTGCAAGAGAGCACAGCTTGTATGTTCTGTAGATGTAGTGAAATATGAGGTCACAGGGGAAACAAAGGAAAGAGGTGCATACTCAAGACCATTAACGTCCCTCCGTGGGCTCTCATGCAACCAAGCACTCCTCACGCTACGTCCAGCCAGCAGGGCGATAGAGGAAGGAGTACAAGGGAACCCCGGGGTGAACAAAGGCCCCAGCATGCCCCCTGTTCTCAGCCTGGCCACTTTATGAATCACGCCAGCAGCTGGAGGAGTCATTAGCGTCCAGAGGAGCCCCATGCGTATCACACCTTTGTTTATGGACCAAAGTATCGTCAAAACTGTACAACACAGAGCCGCAGTGTTATTACCATCCACAAAGTCACAGGTCTGTAAATGTATGAAGCAATGATCCTCTGACATAAATGTGAAAATGTTCTTGTTTTTAACATGTAAGGCAGCTGCAGCCGATTTCATTTCATTGCTCTGTCAGTTCAGTTTCTCGTCTATGTTTTCCTTCCCCGTTAGTTGACGTGCACAGGCCCCTCCCCCTCGAGACGCTGATAGTTTCTCCACGTTTCTGTTCTAATGTCTGCTCCGTCATCCGGCTTTCCAAC
The DNA here is from genome assembly GCF_002260705.1 of Seriola dumerili. NCBI lineage: Eukaryota > Metazoa > Chordata > Actinopteri > Carangiformes > Carangidae > Seriola > Seriola dumerili. Next base: position 18,806,017 of record NW_019174307.1, read on the forward strand.
CAAACAATACAAGCAGAAGCAATAACTTTCCACACGGCAGCCTCAAGACAATTATTTCCAAGTGCATGCGGGGATGGAGGGGAGTTTTGCAGATTTCCATATGTTCAGATTCAACAACAATAAATATCATGGAAGCAGAACTTTAAATGCCCTGAGAACAAGAGTTGAACTGTGATTTACCATATGCTCCTGTCAGACTAAAGTCGGTGCAGGGAACAACTGATGTCTCTGTTCCTACTCATCATAAAGGCTTGAATACAAATATACACTTATCCCCAATTCATTATTTGAGAAATTAATACAGAAATAAATGAAACATTTGCTGGTTTTCCTTTGTTTTATATTAAATTTAGATTGTTGTCATGTAAGATGTGACTTTGGGTGCTGGGAAATTCTGTTGGACATTTTTCACCATTTTTGAACATTTTATAGGCTATATGATTAATTGATTACATGAATCAATTCACGGAGATCCACCCAAATGTAGCAGATATATATGTATATATAACTTCTTGTCTGTTTCTTTTAATCCCTTGGGCCTGTAACTCCTTCTTGTAACTGAGTCCTAAACGTCTTATTTTCTTGAAACCTTTATTTAAATTTCCTATTGAAGCAAAGAGCACGAAGAACAAAAAAATAAGTAACTGTCCAAATACTTATGGTCTGGACTGTCTGTGAAAACCTCACCACATGGCTAGAGATGAATCAGTCAGAAAATCAGTTTTTTGTAATCCAAGTAAACCGGAGCCGGTTGCACCAGCTGTTCAAACTTAGCATAAGTGTTTACTTAATTGAATTTTACACATCACTAAGTTTAAACCTGCTGCACCACACAAAGTAATTTGCAGAGGTAAGTTGTTACTGAATATGTTCACCCAGTAACTTTCAGGTGTAGCTGACTGAACCAATTAACAAAACTGACTTAGCTAAACAAGCTAAACTAAATTAGCTTGCTATTGTATCACGTTCAGAATGAAGAAACAGTCGACATATCTGTCCTGAGACTTGATAAAACACAGTTTGATAATAAAGTAAATCTTAAATATTTTAAATTACATTTTGAAAATAGAACAGTTTACATGAAATAACAAAAGAATTATGCCCGTTACATTTGACTAAATGAGTAAATAACGTCAACTTGGTTAGCATAAACCAATATCTTGTGTGCCTACTACTTTAACAGTGCAACCTGATTTACGAAATCATTAGTTTAAAACTAGTGTTTGTTTGTCTGTGTCTGTGTGCGTGTGTTTGTGTGTGTGTGTGTGTGTGTGTGTGTGTGTGTGTGTGTGTGTGTGTGTGTGTAACAAAGCCCAACTGTTTTCCCCTCTCTCTGCTCAATGTCTCAAAGTCGGTTCTTTTCTAAACCACCTTTCCCCTCCGTTTCTGTTCTCAGTCGACTTCCTCCTGTTTATCTTTCTCTCACTTTCTTCTTCACTTCGTCTTTCTTCTTCCGACGCTCTCCTGCGCTCTGAGCCAAGATGCGGTTGTACAGCTGCACACTTCTCTCTCCCGTACAGGAATGAAGTAGGCAGTGAGTGTTGTAATTTCAAACTAAATGACACTTGAAGGAGGCCGAAGCAGAACAAGTGTGTGTGTGTGTGTGTGTTTGCCGTTATCCCAGAGATGCTGCAGGGCCACTGCACATTCGTTATTTACTAAAACTGTGCATGTTCGGATGAAAGCGTGTGTGCCTCTGTCTGCTAACGTGACATGACAGGATCTGTCCAGTTTTCCATGGGGACAACATGCTACAGTGCTGGTGAGGAGCCGCAGCAGGGGGTGCTGGGTAATGAGGTTGTTGACATGCCGATGATCAGACCCTTACTCTTGTGAGCTTTAGTCATCTTGGGATAAGCCCGGTCAGCCGGAGATCTGACCTCAGCCTGCCAAAAACAGCACAACTGAACACTTATCCTCAACTACGCAATACTGCAGGAGCAAGAAAATGTGTGATTTCAGTTAATAAACTTGTTCTTCATCTGCTCAGCAGTTTGGTTGTGGCTGGTTGGTGGTGGTTTCCAAAGCTTTGATCCCATTAAAGCTGAAACGATTAGCTGATTATTTGATTAGTAGGTCAACAGAATATTAATCTGCACCTAGGGCTGCTGTTAACGATTTTCATAATCAAATAATTCCGTCTATAATGTTCTTGATTAATTGATTAGTTGTTTGGTCGATAAAATATCAGGGAATAGTGAGAAATCCATACAGTCCATAACCGAGCAAATCATTTTATATGAGGAGCTGTATCCAGTTAATGTTGGGAATATTCTCTATAAAAATTAAGAAGAATAAATAAAACATTAATCGATCAAATACAATATCATAATGTCAAAATAGCTGATTCATTTTCTGTCGAGCGACTGATTGATTAATCATTGTTTCAGTCATTTTTCAACAAAAATGCGGAACATTCCCTTTTTCCAGTTGCTAAAATGAAACGTTTTTCCGATGTTCTTTGTCATATGAGGCAGTTAACTGAATATCTCAGTGTTGGACTGTTGGTCAAACAAAACACGACATTTGAAGGCTGGGAATTTACAATGGGAATTATTCACTATTTTCTGATGCTGAGACAAATCCAAGAAAATAATGGGGATTTAAACTGATAATGCGAATTGGCATTAGTTGCAACCTTGGATTCTATAATAGGCTACAACAGCATATCGCCAAGTTGCATTTTTGTTGTTCCCATCCCACAGACAAGACAAGGTTAGATGACTGACAGCTGGAGCACTCTTGGGTGGACAATGAGTTCAACCATCAATTAAAAAAAGATGAGCAGCTGTGTAAGAAAATAAAAAGCCTCCGATAAAAAGTGAACGGTACAAGCCTGTAGACATAAAACCGAGGGACAGAAGTTAAGAAAGGAACATCCAATCATAGCGCTTAGAAATTCTGCGTTGTGCAATGCTAATGGAAGGTTGAAGCTACAAATTACAAGTTGACAAAACAGTCTGCGGTTTAAATCAGTTCCCTTTCAGATCAGATTCTGGATCAGTGGTGGATGAATGCAAAAAAAGTATAGTGCACTTTAGTTCATGTTCCGTAAGTGCTCTGAATTTGGTACAGCTTGGATTCACGCCTGTGACTGGCTGCTTCTCCACAGCAGACTGAAACTCATGGGTATTGCAGTATTTAGAGCCTGAACAATAAATTGGCCGAACTGATATTATGTTATACTGGCAGATATTTTGTCTGATAAGTATCAAGAAATTGCAGTGTGCAGATGCCAAAGATACATTTGTAGTGGTAGTATTTGACAGTTTGTCCGCCAGAGAGAGAACTTACAATGATCTGTTAGATGTGAAACGTCTTGCGCAGCGAATATCTTGATCACAATTCTTTAGCAAAAAACAAAAAACTTCTTTCAACTTCTTTGAACTGATTGTGTTAAAAAAAAAAAGAAATTGGATGCCTTATTTTCATTGGATTTAAATTCATCCGCCACAACAAACAGATATAAAACTGTCACAGTTATGACAACAACTGATGGTCATAAGATTAACATATTATATTGTTAAATTATCCAATGTTCTTATGTTGGGAAACTCTGAAACTACAGTGGGGAATCCAGAGCCAGCGGCCCGTCACATAATGAAACTTCATGGTATACACATATTTATAAGTTGTTACAGACATCAAAGGCTGATCACATGCTACTCTGCCTGCCAACCACATCGCTGTGTCACTGACAGGGTGTAATGCCGCGGCAAGTCACAGGAGCACATGACCTCAGGCCAGGTGGCAGTTAGGCATCATGCATATGGTCCATTGTCATGACAGATCAGCTTATTGTTTCCCTCAGCACTGTTCCAATCCCAGTAATGGACTGCAGGTTAATCGGATTGAACTTTCAAAAAGATTTACCTCCCGCTGCCTGGACACACATCCCCTCTGAAACTGATACCCTCCAAACAAGGACCACTTTATGTGAGAGTGCGTATTCAATCGCACACACTTACAGCAGCACAGATTGTTGTGTAATCGTCAGCATGCAAATTTTAATCAATCTGGATGATGGAGGGATTAAAGGGACTTGATGCTTCTTTTACTGCTGTGTGAGCTCGTTACTTTTAGAGCTTTACAGATAAAACTTATTTCAATTCTGGGAAATACTAGATACTGACAGATTAGTCTTGAGCCAGGGGAATGATACAATTTATATTTCAGGAAATATGAGCCAAAATGTAAAGTGCTTTACAAAAGGCCACGTTTTCATCAAATTTAATTGAAATCAAATAAGTTGTTCTTTGAATATCCTGAACTAACTAACACTGGAGGTCATCAGTGTAACCTGGGTAACATACGTGCACGTACAGTTGGTAAATGATGTCATTTTTTTGATACTACTCTCACCTGCAGGAGGATCTTATTTCCATCGTAGTCCTCCGTCTGCCAGCGGACCTCACTGATTGGGCTGCAGGGGTGTGGCAGCAGGGGCACCAGCGCTCCGACGTCCCGTACCCTCACCTCCATCACGGCCGACTCCAGCACCAGTGGACCCTGACCTCGCGGGAGCCTCTTAAATGACAACTGGATCTCCATGTCTGGGTTGGAGTACACCACAAAGAAGCAAAAGTCCTCCTTCTTCTGCGCCACCCTCCGCTGAAGCAGCAGCTTGTACAGCCGCACCATGTCGACATAATTTTCATGTCGGCAATAAACAGTAAATCGCACTATTTCTTTCCCATAATGCACCTGTCGCACGGCCCAGAGCGGGGTTCCAGGAGACAGAGTGAAAAAGTCCTGACTGCACGGTGTCAGGGGTAACATCCGCCGGCCGTTGCTGACTTTTTCAGTGTGGTGGTATCGCCAGGGCGGCCTCTGCAGAGCGCGGTGCAGCATCAGTATCTGCTCCTCGCCACCATATGCCTCCTGGAGGAAGACGATGACGGCTAAGGCCGGCTGGCATGCCGCTGTCAGGCTGCTGTTTGGATGGTGCTTGGGCCAGGGCCGCTGGGAGACCGAGGCCCGCTCTGAGACTCTGAAGAGCTGCAGCTCAGGGTGAACCCACGCCAGCACAGCGTCGGCAGCATGCTGCAGGAACTTGCCCTGGCCGGGGTCGGCGATGAGATGGACACTGACAAGGAAGGGATCCTGGAGCTCGCCCATGGATAACTCACCTCCACATACAACATCATCAAGACAAGAAAAAGAGAGGGGGGAGAGGGCAAGAGGAGAAATGGGGTGAGGAAAACATGGGGAAGAGAAGACAAAATCATTTTTTTTAAGTAGAAATTGTTACAGGCAAACAAAGAAAGAAGCTAAAGGACGTGTGTACGGTCAGACAACAGGCTCATATGCTTCTCATAAAATCCCTCTTGCTGATGCTTTTTTCAAACCCTATCTCCCGTAAACAAAACTCTACATCAGGTTCAGTTACAATGTAGTTTGACATTCAATATCAATATTTTTAAAATGATTTCTTACTGAAGTATCTGTGAATGGCAACTAGGGAATAGTTAAGGTTAGGAAAAGATCCCGGTTATGGCAAAGAAACTCTGGTTAAGGGATGCTCGAGGTTAGGTAGGTAAAACAGTGAAGGTGAAGGTAAGGTTGTGATGAAGAGCAAACATTAATTGTAGGTCTATGACTGGATGCAAACTCCAGTTTCCTGCATCAAATACATGTATGTATGTACATTTCACTTTCCCTCTGTCTTTCTCCTGCTTTCTTTTGTTTACCTCTTTGTTCAAGGTCCCCCCCCCCCCACACCTCCTTCCCTCTTCCCACAGAACTCTCGCTCCCGTCCTTCTCCATTTCACTCATCCACAACTAACTCCATCTTTCTCCCAATTTCAATGTTTACCTTTCTCCCCCTCACATCCTCCCTCCTCCTCCCTCCTCCACATCAGACCCATGTGGAGCAGGGCTCCTCTGTGGAGGATCATTAGTGCCATTAGGAGGTCATTACTGAAGCCCGGAGGAATGTTCCAGACCGCAGCAGGAGCGATGCATTCAGGTGTAGCCGCCTCCTGAACCCCTGACCTAGAAAAGCTCGGCACCCTGGCACAGGTGCTGCAGAACCGCCGCTGACATGTTCCCAAACTGCGGTCATACTTAGCCAGTGTTTTCATTCTTACATGTTACACACTCAAACAGTATCTCCTCTTATCTCCATGTTTTCTCATTCTTTCTTTTCTGAGCACTTTTCCTACGGGTCTTTATCTGACTTCTCTGGGGATTTGTCCCATTTCATTTGTGCTTTGAGGCAGTTTGGGAAAGGACACACAGACTTCTTGTCCCTGGCACAGCAGACTGTTTGAGTGTTGCCAGAATCCCTCCATGAAACAGAGAGGCCTAACAGGGACAGGTTCTGTCTCATGAGTCCTGCTGGCCTTTGCAAAAGGACAGTTTCTGCTTGACCAGAGAGGTGACATTTACTAAATGTTAAGATTAGGTTACAGTGAAACATTGCTAAGAGGTGGCCATTAGAGGAGTGACAACACAGTCAGCTCAGGATCCAGAATCATACACAAGACAGGATTTACACTGCAATACATTTTAAATATTTTTTAACAAAGGTTTCATGAAACCAAAGTGTGATGACCACTTCTTAGTTTAGTATAATATTGTTATATAGATCTACACTCATAAACTTGGGTGTCTAGATTAAGTTGAGTTTCATTCTCCAACTTGGTTGAGATGAGGTTGAACATGTTTGGATAAGGATGTTCTCACAACGCCCTTGAACGTCTGAACAGGTTGAACCGATGGCAACAAATCAGATGTTGTCTTCACCTTGATCTAATTTTGTTTGGCAACATTTCCAGCCTCCAGTTGAGACCATTAGGAGTGTATATTGTGTGTATTTGTGGCTTCTACCGTACAAATGAAAACAACTACAAACTTTCAGACGTGGAACCTTTGAAATAAATAGACCCTGGATTTGCATAAAGAACCTGCCCCTAAAAAGCTCTTTAATGGGGAAAACAATGGAAGAAACCTCAACAGAGGAGGAATACCTCTTCCCAGACAGGTACACATGCAATAGCTGCGGTGCATACAGAATAGACCAAAACAGAAAAATGACAATATGTAAAATCAGGATGATATTTATTTCCACAGTCTGTTTTCATGACTTATTTGTGATGGACAATATCCCTACAGAAAAATGATGTGGCCTGACTTTATTTACAACCTAAAATTCTTAGAAACTAAACTGTAAATAGACTGGATAAGGTGATTTCAAAGGAAGCGGATTCAATAAGCAGATCACACATCGGATTCTGATTCGATCAAATGCCGTCAAACTTCAGCTCCAACACAAAGTGTCCTTATGTGGCTCAGTTCGTCTAACGAGATAAAGACAGCAGAGATAAAAACAAATCCACTGCAGGTTTAAGCTGTATGCCAGGGCACAGACGACCTGCCCCAGAAACACACACACACACACACATGCACGCGCACACACACACACACACACACACACACACACACACACACACACACACACACATACACACACACACACACAGACAGAGAGAGAGCCCCATGTTCATTAACGTCTGCCTGATCCCATTAGAATCAATGTCTGTCTCCCTGACATGTGGCTGGCATCAAGAGGCAAACACAGGGATGATAGGGATCTTTAAGGGTATTTACTGTACAGCACATTGTACTGTCACACAGACGGCCTGATTTCTCTGCACTGACTTTGACTGCACTCAGCTCTCACGGTCACTCAGGAGTCAGAACCACAAATGAGCCGAAAAGCAACAGAGATCTTTGTCCAAGTTCTGCCACATTAGAACTGACGATAAACAATAAAGCAAACGGAGCGGCAAATTAGGAGATATAATGAGTTACTCCAGCTTTGGCTCAAAACATCTTTCATCATAACTCTTCCTTCCTGTCCAAACATCTCAGTTTCATGCTCTTACAGTTTTATTTCCATTCCACTCTTTTTTAATTTGTCTATTTTTTACCATGTGTTCACGTGTTTTGTCTCCATCGCTTTTCTTTCCCCACCTCTCTCCAGCGCTACTTCTTTATCTCATGTCTGTATTTATCCAAAGTTCTTGGGATATCAGTAACTAAATTGACACAGGGATTAAATAACAATCTAAGTTTGGGTCTGGATCGAGGCCACACACACACACCCGTTCACTTCTGCCTGATCGCATTAGAATCATTATCTATCTCTTTGGCATCTCACATCTAGACCCAAACTACTGTTTGAAGCACGTGCATATGACTGGGATCCAATTAGATATTCCTGCTTTAAGAGCTCTATCACATCACACATATCTAAATCCACATGTGCAGACTAAATGAACTATACGAATCTTTTTGGTTACTAGCTGACCAGTACATGAAATCAGCTCCCTCACTCATTTGATTCATTTTAATGCACTGAACTGGCCAATCAAAATACATGTAAGCATCCATGGGAGATCCACAATGACATTATATTTTTCTGCAAAAACGTGAATAATAATTATATAACTTTATAGGCTGTTTGTGCTGTAATTAATGAACAGTAAACTTACTGCTGTGTCTGTGCTGCATCTTTCCTTATCCCTCAACAGAATACTGATTTTGAATCTAAGATCATCAGTATGTGAGATTATCAGTCTGTCATACCTCACTTAGAAACTTTGGCATTTCCTGTGTTCCTATTACTTTTGCAACTACAGCTAACATGTAAACAGAGAAGCTTACATCTGTTTTTTCAGAGGAGATAAAAGGCCTAACAAGAGTGTTATATAACCAAGCGTTTGAGTCCAAACTTTATTTTTGGTCTTTAGTCCCTCCAGCCTCCTCTTAACATATGTTTTCATTCAATTATGTTGAAGAAAACTGCATACGTAAAAAGACAATACACATGGCAATTTGTATTGTATTTGCATTTCACTTTACTTCTTTGTTTGATTTGTTTGTATTTAAGCATTTAAAATCTTCCATGGAATAACATCATCAAAATCATCCAGTGATGCTGCTGCATTTCTGCGTCATGTCTTGATTCTGTTAATTGGACTCCTTTTAAAATAAACTCAGCTGCCAGTTTATTAGGTACACCTACCTAACACTAATGCAGTCTATTACAACAGTTCTGCAATAAATCCGACCTTCATGACGGTTATGATGTTCAGCTTTTGTTCATTCAACTTCATGATCAATTTGGAGGCTGCAGTTTGTTGTGCTGTTGAACTACAGAGAGGTGTTTCTGTTGTTGAGCCGTCTCTTATTGATATAAACAGCGTGGACAAAGTAACCTGTCACTATAGCTCGCCTTTATCTTTATTAAATACTAAAACTTGAGAAGATTCACAGATGCATCGTTACAAATAGAACTTAAAAGTCACTCAGTAGCCAAATAGATGACGTACTGAGTTGTATTTTTTTTTGATACAACTCAGTACCTTGTATGTTCAGTCCGAGGCGTTCCTTTAGCAATAAGGGTTCGTGGGGAGCTGGCACCGAGAGGAATAAATTAGAGATTAAGTCACCCCGATCCTGTGAAGGGAATGAAGGGGGTTTGTGTGTAAAGCTCTGGAGGAGTGTGTCTCTAAGCTCTTAATCCACTCGAGTCTTCAAGCTGATGCTGATGTTCTGACTCGGCTGACCGCATACACAATCATGCGTGTGCACGACCGTCCTGGACACACACAAAATCTATTTGCTCCTTTACAGAAAGGCCTGTCGTTTCTAATTCTCCAAGGCTCTTACCTTCGCGCCGTGTTTAAGTGTTAACCGGCAACACATGCTCGCAGCCATACGCGCAGATGATGACGTGAGATAAAACAACACGCCTTCCAGTGGCCCCTGCACATATGAGAGTGATTAGCAGCGAAAACTCGACGAAGGCCTCAGAGTGTGTTTTGTGTGTGTGGGTGTGAGTGTATAAGCACTGCAGTCACTGCTTTAGCTAGCTTGGCCCTCTAAAGTCAAAACAACTGAAGGAGGAAATTCAAGATGGGGGCCCCCTTTTTTGTCGTCTGGTAAAAAGAGAAGAGAGAGAGAAAGAAAGATGTAAAGTCCAACACTCGTACGTCAGTTAGAGTGGTGCCAAGGAAATTAAAATGTAAAGTCTTGACTCTAATATAAAGTTCTGTAAGTTCAGTAAAACCTTAACTGCTTATTATTTCAAAGAGTTAAACACACAGACGTTTAGCTCTGATTCAGATGGTGCCAAGTCACCTTTTCTAAGTCTCCTATGTAAATTATCTGTGTGGGACACGGATGTATATGTGCATTTGTTCTCAAAGTGGGGTCCAGGGACCCCCAGGGGTCTTTGAATGTTCCTGGGGTTCCCAGAAAAAGGGGAATAATTTATTTTCACTATAAATCCATCCATAAGTAACACAATGACAGAATGTATGACTTTTTTGTCTTACTGTACTATAACACTTTTATGCCTTACTATACTATCACGTTTTTCTTTTACATTTTTATGCCTTGCTACACTATGACGTTCTCATGCCTTATATATTATGAAAGACATACTGGCTGGCTTGGTAGAATAATGGTTATAACTATGGCCTCACAGTGAGAAGGTTTTGGGTTCAAATCCTAGTCCTGGTGTGTTACTGTGTGTAGACATTTTCATTAATGACGATATTATGCCTTACAAAACAATGACTTTTTATGTCTTACTAAATTATGACATTTTATTGTGCCATTACTATACTATGACTTATGACACATATATGACATATCTGTCACTATATCAAGAGTGATGTTACCATATGTGTCACCCATGAGAGGATATATTATTATAAGATATATACATCCTCTGGATATATGAAGATATAAGTTCATAACATTAATGAAATACTCATAGTAACATGCAGTTTTATTAAAACAACGTGCTAATTAAAGATGTTTGTATATGATTCTCTCAATAACTTAAACATACATATCTATCTTTGATATTTACATATATAATATGAACATACACTGACAGGCTTTGGGATTGATATATATGTATCTAACATATGTCTATAATATAAACTGACATGCTAAAATACATGTTTCTATGAGCTGGACATATATGTCACTATATGATATATGATTTTGCTTCATATGTACATATATTTCATATATGGAAAATCAACAAATGTACATACATTACATTTGCATATGGGCTTTTCTGAATGCATATTCAGATCTTATATGTTAATAAGCTGTTTGGTTGACACCACTAAAAAGCCATTTGCTTTGTTTTGGAGGGGTGGTGGGGCTGTTGCGTCCCTACCAATGTTGAGAACAAATCTACGCCCTTGAGTTCAATACACATGAAGAAAACTGCAAGTATGCATTTCTGCACATAATTACAGTCTTAAATTACACTGCATATTATGACACAATTCAAGCAAACACGCTTGTTTGCTCTGTCGTGTTGAAGACACAAAACGATGTGGCTTGGTATTTTTTGCTTGATATCACTCTTTAAGTGCAGCATAAGCAGCGCCTGAAAATCAAGGGAATTGCCGACTTCCTGTCCCAGAGGAAAACATACAAAGGGGTCTGTATGTGAACGCCGCCAACCCTGAAGTTTCACAGGAGATAAAAGCAATCAGACCGTAATGTGGAGCCACTCTCCTTGGCTTTAAACCGCTGTTTGTTTTAAATTTAAGGATTACATAGATTAGATGAGTTACGGCAGACTGTTGTTGGGGAAAGATTAGAACAGAGGCTTTGTGAGGAGCCAGTCAACACGAGCTAGTCCAAGCTCATGCATGTCATGTGATCTTCACCGTCCAGACAGACCTGGGAGATGGCAGTCTGGCTTGAGGAGCTGAAGAGGTGTTGATGCCGTGACCCTATTAATGTCTACGTCACTCAAACATAAACATGCAGTACGCTCTGGAAGTACTTTTAGCTCTCAGGGTGTTTGAGGATGTTCACATCTATAATGGCTGAACAGTGTAGGACATTTTATACACGGTCCCTAAACACACAAAACAAGGAGTTTTTTCATGGCCGGTGGTACAATATTCTTGAGGAGACCAGAGCAGAGTTGAGGACGGCTGCATCATCAGGGAAGACACCCTGTATCTTTTTTGTCCCCTAAAATTGGAGGACTATGTATAAAGAGGGCTACAGTTTGCATTGTTCATTTGATACAGATAAACACCCACAAATTAAAGGTGAATATCACCACCTCAACTTGAGATCTTCATTGGTTAAACATTTAGAACCAGCACAAACCTGCTCTGCGTAAATGAAAGAAAAACAAAGGCACCCAATCTAAAAGCGACCCCCAGACATTCAGACTTGGTCCGAACAAAACAAAATGTGGATGACCTGTGAAGACAGAGAAAACACTGGAATTTAATTTAATAAGCAGCCATGTTTGAAAAGAGTAGATGATGACGATGCACTGATCACTTGGATCAGATATACTGACACACAGACGAGAGACCAACTGCAATACAATTAAACTTCTCATTAGACTGAATAGAAATTGAACCTGACCCAACTGTGGTCCTGTTCGCACCCAGGTCGGGTCTTCAGTACGAGGAACCAAGTGAACCTGTGAAAACCTCAAACGTCTACATTATAGTCATTGTTTCATTTCAAACCCAGGTCGCTGTGGTGCCGAGCCAAAACAACAAAACATGTTTCACTGTGCAACGACTTACATACTGCACTGAATATGCACTCAGTGAGCTCACACATCATGAAAGGCCCACAACAAGGCTGACAGACAGCACTGCTTCAATTAAACTATTAACAAACAGCCGACTGCAGCATATTTAGCTGAGATCTTGGCCTCATGGTCCAAACCTCATTTTGGAGGACGCACATTTGGTAACACTTAATCCAAGCTGCCTTATAGCAGAGCCTGGCTCTATATGCTACATTCAGCTAGGCAGAAAGCACTGGCAGCGTGCGTGTGTGCATGTGTGTGTGTGTGTGTTTGTGTGTGTGTGTGTGTTACGGGTGGTCCTTGATCCATCAGGTGCTATTTAAATTGGCTAATTGGCTATGCTGAAAGCACCTTGGCTGGCTTCACTGTAAGTGGTTTGGCATGTAAAGGGATACTCAGCGCTGTCCTTCTAACAGAGACAAGTGCGTCATCTTCCCCAGAGTCTGAGTGTGAATACGAGTCTGTGCTGATGAAGGGCAAAGAGGGAGCGAACGCTCAGATCCCCCTTTAACCAGTTGAAGGTGTAACATACACCACACTCTTTGTTACACACGAGGACGTGCAGAAATAAAGTGTGAGATAGGACTCACATGTGATGTCAGACACATTCTCGAGCTAAATTTATAATTATGCGTCGAGGGGTGACGGTGTAGCTTCAGGGCCTATGCATGTAGCTGTAGCTGATGTGCGCCTCCCTAAAAAAACGCATCCGCAAGTTTGGGCTATGGCCTCTACAAACCCAGCAGGCACCGGACATCAACGTAACGTCAGAAAGACGTTACATTTTTGGCTGGAAATGAAAATCAACATTGGCTAATTGGCATTGTGATGTTTAGCAGATGTTGGGTTTTGCTCACGACTAGAAAGCCTGTGTTTTATGTCAGGATGGAGTTGGCATGAGACATTTGGAAGATGTTGGATTTTAATCACTTAACAACACAACCTGAAACCAACAAAATATCAACATCAGCTGTCGTCAGTACTCTACGTCATATTGACATCGGCATTGGACATTGTCCTGACATCAAACTTTGGTCACCTGACGTCACAACCTACATCCAACCAAATATTAATGTCTAACGATGCTGGTGACCAACTGCGTGCCTGCAGGGAAGATATCAATTCTAATTGCCAAGTTAAAACCACAGAAACCTGAAATTATTTGAGGGAAGGAAGTAAAACTTTTACAGGCTCCTGCACTTTCACTAGTAAACATTTGATCCAGCAGCCGAAACACAACTGGGCGGGTCATGTACACATTTTAAAGAGTGGAGTTGAGAGCGAGTTGCATACATGCACATGTGTTCCTGCTTCTGCTAATCTGCTGCCTGTCTGAGCTGAATAACAATAGCGGGGGCCTCTGGCATCAGTGGATGCACAGGCAGGCCAAGTGTTTGACGTTTGTTTCACCACAACAAAAATGATTAACGTGACCCGAGACAGACATAGTTTTCAAACACTTGGTATACTGTACTTGAACTTTTTTTCATGCTGGTGATCAATGTACTAACCCCATTAGTGATACTATTTACAACCAGTAGAAATGGCCATTCAATGTATTCACTCTCTGTAAACACCTCTCTGTACAGTGGCTTTCATTCCCCCTGGCAGAGTACACCAGATTCAAACTGCTTCCTCATGCACTAAAGATTCAATACATTTATACGTTTACTCATATAGACTGTAAATAAAGATGGACGTTTCCCTCCGTGACGTTTCTGAAGAGTGGTTTTGACAGAGTGAGCTGCTCCACCGTCAGCAGTGGCAGTGCCTGACCTAACCCGCTTTGTGGCAAGCGTACGCTCACCCACCTGTCACTCAAAGTGACACGCCCTCAAATATCAACTTTAATAAACTTTAAATGGGAAATTAGCTAAAGACACCAAAACCGTTTTCTTTCTTTTTTTAACCAGGCTGTAAACATGTTTGCTGTACAGTTGGACATTTTAACATCAGAGTCTATGGGGGTTGACTCGCTTTTGGAGCCACCCTCAAGTGGCCATTTCAGGAACTGCAGTTTTTTGGCTCTTCTGTGTTGGCTTCACTGTTCAGCCCTGGAGTTCGCTGCTTGACTCATACACACACATGTGTGTCTTTGTCTCATCGAGCGAACATCTGCTGGTGACAGACTGATCCCTGAAAATACGTCAACGTCAACCTGTGACTCCTAGTTCTTTTGTTAGACCACTATCAATCCTATCCTGACTCGCTGAACTGTTCAGCATGCTGAGGCACATTTATTTTTATTCACTGTTTCATCTTCCTTTCCTTCCTCATCCCTTTCTAGGGAAGAAATATGTTCACAGTCTTTGTTTTGCTTAACATTACCTGCAAAAAGTTGGATCCCCTCAATCTGTCTCATGTTTTCTTTTAATCCTTTATCCAAGGTTTTTTCTCTTCTGGATACAAGCTATGGTATAAATTTTCATGAGCCTACATCTGCTCGTAATAAATATATTGACAGTATATTTTTCAGGCATTCAAGTGTGACAAATCATGCATGTCTTTCTTAAGTCTGTTTACATCTCTGTTAGTATATTTGTATGTGTGTGTCTACTCTGTTACAGTCTGACCTCTGTGCAGTTTAAAACTCCCCCCGTCTGGCCTAAAAGCATTCATTACTCTGACAGCCGACCCCCTCTGTCTTACATATATGTACGCACACACACACACACACACACACACACACGCATGGAGAAAACCATTAGGGGCAAGGTCTCAGGTCACTCTGGCTGAATGGACACTCATCTGCTGTGACCAATAGAAAGTGAGGTTGTGTGATTAAGCGTTTGGGGTGGGGCTCACTTGAAGCCTCTTGAATCAAAACCTATTTACCTTCTATTGAAAGCTCAAAGATGCTGCACACACCAGCTGCAGACAGCAGAGAGGAAGGATTACGAGAAGCATTTTTCAACATCACGTCACTGCTGTTGCATGAAATCCATGCAGTTAAAGTTTCCACGTTTAGTCTGAGTGATAAAAATATCGCACAAGCCTTTGCATTGATTAAAGACTACACATAAATTCAAAACTCTACTAATGTCAGAAATACACAGTGAGTAAGTGAGATAATCTTTAATCTTGCACTACATTTTGAATATAGTAGGAGTTGTTATGACACAGTCTTGCTGCCTGTCTAAGATAGTCTAATACTGTCCTTGCAACTGAGGTTTGTAACCTGATAGAAGTTCATGTTTTAGCTTTATAAACGTCTTAAACTAGATAAAAATCTTTGTTAAAGATTTGATCTCTGTTAATCCACCCCGAGCCTTTACACACCACATCTTAACAAGGCACTTAAGTAGTATAAGATGCTGCTTCAAGAACTTGAGTCTCGTTGTCTGCATGGTGGATCAAGACAGAATAAAGTTAATTGCTTCTTTTTTAATCTTTAAAATTCTAGTAGCTTGTCTGTAGTGACATCTATGTCAGGTCCAGGGCTGGCACTTATTTACCACCACAGAAACCCAGGGCCCTGTAGCTGGAACTGTTTACACGCAGATCGCAGCATCACATTTTACAAACACATTTTTATGTCAAAGTGAAGGGGGAGGAAATTATCTCATCATGCAAACTGCAAATTGCATGTTGAAATTTGGTGAAAACATGCCACACGTTCAGTCTTGATACAAGCAAGACAGAATATTTGTCATGTTTTTTTGTTCTTACAGTGTAACCTTGGTCAGACTGATGTTGGTGGTTAGGCATATCAGTCTGCAGGGGGGCTTATAGCTGGTCTCAGTTGAGGTCAAAGGTCAGGGGTTAAGACCACCTGTATAAACATATAGTATGCTCCTACACGAGAACCTAAATATACGTCTGTGGAGGCTGCAGACAAGGAGGGCGACTGATGCTGCATGCACCTTTGAAATGAACACATCAGTGCGCACACACATGCATGAATAAGCACACACACACACTGAGGACAAAAACAGGCAGCCACACACAGAGCTGTGCAGACAGATGAGGATTTTCTCCTTTCACATCTTTGGAAAATCTGTCACCACAGCAATTTGTTTCCACCTCCCCCGTCCTTTTAACAAATCAACTCAGCTGCTTTCACTTTATCTGTCTGTCTGTGGGATGTGTATATTTCCTCATAGTCTAATACTGACTATCACAACTAGTATTAGACAAAAAAACAGACTTTCAGTAATTTCAGAGATCATCAGTGTTGATTAAACGTTGCCGTTGATTAAACCATGTTCTTAAAACTTTCACTTTTTTGTTTATTTTGTCAAGGTCCCTCATGCAACACATAACTCCCTGGTGGGCAATAAATGCTTGACACACAGTAAGTCACCCAGCCCTTTAGTAATTTGGAGTCTCATCTTTTCCTTTAGGGCAAACGTTTCAGATGCTGCAGCAGAAAATGATTAATGAAAGCTCTGAAGGCATTTAGGAGCAGATTCAGCCACTCAGCACTGAGATCTGCGGAAGGAGCACAATCCATCAAGAAGAAGATAATAATAAGATGAACTGGCATGCACGAGACCACAGGCGTGGGAAAAAGTTACTACAACAAAGTGTCACTACATGACGAGATGTCCTGATGAGACAAAATAAAAAAGCTGAAAATGCAACAGTTGTTCAGTAAGTCTGACAGTCTGTACATCGGGACACCTCAGGGTGTATTACTGCAGTGATACCACAGCCTCCTACTGCAGGAAAAGGGCAATGTCCAAAGATTTTGTTCAAATTGTCATAAATCTTTTCAAGGTCAGTGGTTAGGCCCATTTTAAACATAGATTCTCAAAATATAAAGGGTAAAGATATCATCCAAATGACAAAAAAAAGACTGTTTTGTATGTGCCGTGTTTTAGAGATAAAGTTTGTATCTCAACGGTTTCTACCTCCTTCACAAAACAACACAGGTGAATGTTGCTCTGCCATTTAAAGTCACATTTAAATTCCAGCAGGAATGTGGATTGTTTGGATTATCCACAAACCATATAGTCAACAGTTTTCACTGGAACTACTTTCTATTAAAAGAAATACTGCATATAAAAATGACCAACTGTGTACTATGAGGACCATCCAGTGACTGGATCATTGTTTCTGGAGAAGTCGCTTTAAGGTTTTAAATGTAATTATTTTTCAGCGTTGTGAGGAGGACAAATAAAGTTCCTTTCACCTCCATTGCTTTGGAGTGGAGGCTTAAATCACGTGACGACCTCGAGTACAGTAGCTTTAGTAACTGTCGTGTCTCTCTGATTGCGGTCAGGCTTTCCTTTTGTGTTGTCTGTGCCAGTGCACGTTTTGTTCCCACTCTGACCTCCAGTAGTGACAGAGACAATAGTGGGCAGAAGCTCATCTGATACAGCAATGACACAGGAAACATGAGGGGAAAGACCAAACCAGACACTGCTGAATCTCTCAATGTGTGTGTCTGTGTGTGTGTGTGTATGTGTGTGTGTGTATGTGGTCCTATATTTCCTGACTTGCGGGTGTGGTGCGGGTGGGATAATGCAGCTTCCTGTAGACCAGATTAATGGGCTAATATTGGATATAATCCTCCCATTGTGAAAGGGCTAGAGACCTGGCAGCCAGTGTGTTTGCAGAGGTTGTGACCTCTGCAAACACAGATCTTCACTATCACACACACATTCACACAAAACTACACACACACTGAGACACATAAAAGCAATATGAAGTAGCCGATCTGTAACTAATGGCCTAATGATATATACAACATATCCAATAAACTTCAAAAACAATTCATTTGAATTTTGATGAATAAGGTTAATGGATGTGCTGGAAGTGTTGTGTATGATGTGTTGATGCACGGAAAGCTGAAAATCCTTAGGGGAAAATTTTACTTTAACAAATGTATTATAAATGTATTATCAAAATGTATTGTTTTGTTTTTGTTAATTTTTTAAAAGCTCACTAAGAAGAAACAGTCCTCAGTTTGTACTGGGGTAATCATGTGAAGTGTTCATCCTTCCCAAAGCTTTCACTTGTGTTTTGACCTTTTTTTTTACTTTTAATTTTCCTGTCATTGCTAACGATCGACTATATCCAGTATGATCGATTAATTGATGAATCATTTAGTCTATAAAATGTCAGAAAATAGTGAATAATATCCGTTCCAGTTTCTCAGAAATCAAGTTGACAGCTTCAAATGTCTCGTTTTGTTGTTTTGTTTTGGCCAAAAGTTTAAAACAAAAATATTCAGTTTACAATGATAGAAAACACAGAAGATCTTAACATTTGAGAGGCTGAAAACAACTATTTCTTACCGACATATTTGCTTGAAAAATGACTTGAATGATCAGTATTTAAATGCACTAATGTGGACAGAGGAACCACATAATCAGTCAAGCAGCTTGTTATTACCATACAAAGAATCCTCCCTAAAATCTGCTTTAGGCTTTAAGGACCAATAAACACCCATGCACACACACACACACACACACACACACAAACACAATCCTCCCCTGTTTGTGGATTTATTTTGTCAGTGTGTATTAGGGAGATAAAGTCGTGGGCATGAGCCTGAGCCTGTGAGTGTGTGTGAGTCACTGTTAGCAATGCTTTGAGTCGCCATTGGTTTACTTACTGCTTGTTGAGGACAAGGGACTGTAATCAGACCTGCAGTGGACGACAGAAAAGAGACAAAAACAGAGACGACAGAGGCGGTGTGGACACAGAGCGAGGGGGTGGGTGGGACAAGAAACAGAGAGAGGAGACAGGAGTTTATATTACAGCATGAAGTGCAATCAACATGATTTACAGGAAGACACACTCCTATTTCAAATAAAGTGCTGACATCTGGCTAAATAGTAGAAGAGGTCCAACTGGAAAGGTCACCAAAAATGCACTCAGACATTTTACTGCGGTTTCTGTCTGAAGGGATAAAACACAGGGACATTCACTCAAGTACTGTTTGTAATACTGTTTGTAGTACTGCTGCTGCTGCTGCTGCTGCCTATATCAGGTATTTTGGACAGCGACAATATCTCCCATTTGGTGAAAAGAACTACAGAATAGTTCAACAAACACTTACAGCTACTCATACAACGGATTCAGCTAATTTAAAACAAAGTTATACACAGTAACACTGCAAAAGTAGGTAATTTATGTTATTCAAATCACGTGACTATGAAGAAAGCACAATAATAGGCTAATAATGTAAACACTCTGCAGTCAGAACAACTGGAGGTCTTACAGTGTTCCCCATTCTGCTGATGTTGTGTGAATGCAACATAAACACAGGGCTAGAGTCAGGAGGGAATTAGCCTAGCTTAGCACAAAGAGTACACAGCTAGGATGGCTCTGTCCAAGGGGAAAACACACAGCTACCAACTCAGCATTTAACCACAACGTACAACATCTTGTTTCTTTAATCCGTACACAAACAGAAACATGACAACAGTTGGTGTTTTTTATGGTGAGAAAAGAGATTGTTTGTCAAGGAATAGCACAGTCAGGCTTCCCATGCTTCTGACCTTTATGCTAAGCTAGGCTAATCATATCCTGGCTTCAGCGCCATACTTAACTTACTGACATGAGAGTAGTATTTATCTTTTAATCTAACTCTTAAACTCTTTATCATAAAGAGTCTTACTTCCACTTCTTGGCACACACACATTCTCATTCAGACGGGTCTAATCTAAAGCTCCCATCTTCAAACTGGGAGAGAAGCAGAATCAGATTTCTGCTAATGTGATCTCCATAGATTAGAGAAAAAAAAGCCAATTTGTGCAATTACACAAATATGTGTACCTGAAACATTCAAGAGGCGTGTATGCCCATATACAATGACACTGATTGAAGAGCTAACCTGCATCCTACATGTTCTAATTCCCTGAACTATCCGTGAAACTTCAGCTCACATGTGTACGACACAACCTGAGAATATTAGTCCCGCAGGAGTCAGCTGACAACCAGAGAAGACTGTTCCCCCACACACTGTGACCCTCACTGTGAGTCCGCCTCTAAACGAATGCCTCCGGAGCGACAGGACAGCAGGAAACAGAGGAGAGAGTCTGTTTCCTGCAGCAGGGGGTTATCAATCTAACTAGATAGCATTAGCAGCGTAGAGATGAGGAATGGATGGGAATGTGGGAGGAAGCAGAGGTGAGCAGAGAAAGGTAAAAGGCAAAGATGATGAGGGAAGTGCAGAGGGGGAAATGTTGGCGTCGGTAGCGAATGAAAAGACAAATATAAAGAGCAGATCATAAACGACCGGAAGGTTCCAGCAAAATGACAGTGAAACTCATCGACATGTCCCCTCATGCACAGAGAGAGAAAATGACTGAATGTGGAAAAAAAGATGAGAAAATCTTTCTTCTCAAGGTTTATGACTCTTTGTAGAGTTGGAGGTACTAGCGTGTGCAGTCGCGCCTCTGTTTTGACGGCTCCCTTGGGTGTGTGTGTTTGGCAGGATTCCCCCAGCAGCGCCGGTTAGCATCTCACTTGGCGTTCCCAGTCTGGCCGCGCTGCCTCGCTTCATCTCCACCCAAAGACCACAAACGCAAAAGTGAAACGAAGACAGGCAGCAGCCCGGTCATGCACACAAGGTCTGACTGCAGAGTGACCTGGGGTGCGTCTTGTAGGGGCTCGTTTGACGTGTACGGAGAGCTGGACAGATTCAGGTGTCTCTGATTCGATCAGGGGAGGGAGAGGCAGGAAGGGAGAGGTGGGATGGAGGAAGAGAACAGGAGGATGAAGATGGAGAGTCACACATAACAACATTTTAAGGCGTGCCACCTCTACATGAGCTTTAGTTATATTTGGGAAAGTCATGGTTTAAAAGAAACCAGTGCTGATTGATAGTAGGAGATGGAACGTGAAATCACATTCTTTGTATGCCTAACCATTCAACCCGACCTCTTGAAGACTATAAGACTGTCATGCTACTTCCACCAGGACAGTCATTATTCACACGATTATAAGAGATTTATTGTCAAGTAAACTTAATGCTGCATTAATCCTTTTTTTGGCCAGCTGAGGGGGAATCTATAAACTCAACACTAATATATTATCACCTTAATTCGTCCAGCAGATACAGAGCACATAACCATTCGTTTGAAGCCATGTTTCTGGCTACCTAATGAATGTAAGTCCAGTACTCTCTAGTCTCTTTCAGCTCTGGTTTGGTCTCTACCAACTCCTGAGAGAAATATCAGGTTCATTAGCTGCTAGTGTTCCTCGGTGTTCGCCAGCGAGTCCCTAACTTTGTCTGTGTGCTGTTTGGTGTTGGGCAGGTCGTGTAAAGTGGGTTAATCGGAACTTGTTTGCTGAAAACAGCCGCCTGCTGCTCCTGGAGACCCAAGGTTGATGAGACTGAACCAAACAGTAAATATGCTGGAAAGCAAACATTACACATAGTCTGACCCACTGTTAACATAAAACTATTGATTTGTGCAGCTTTAAACACCTAAATCACCTGATACATTATAAGCCACAGATTCTGTCGTCTCCATAAAGGCATTTAGGACAGGCCAGTACTGACAAAAATTAAATATCACAAGATAATCGACTGTCCAACTAGCATCCAAGATAATCAATTTACATTGATACAGAATTGATAAGTGATGTAAATGATTAAGTGGTCATCCACATTTTTGGCTATTAACCATTTGGCACTAATTAATTATATTAAGGTATTATAGGAACAATTCTTTGTGATTTTAATGTAATAATTTGCAACAGGATTTTGAGGTTCTAGTAAGGGTTTGAGTTAATGTGGACCTGATGACTTGAGCGCATTAAAAAATACCTGCACACCACAGAGCCCAATGTTATTGTCTGAGCACAGTAAGGCCACTGTGAGCTGTGATTGGAGGAGTGGTGAAGGCAGAGACTGTCAGAGGTGAGGAGAACAGTGGATGTGGGAGCTGAGCAGGAAGTGAGGCAGAGGAGGATGGAGGATGTGAGCTGATGGAGGGAGCAGCTCTGTGGTTATCAGCTGGACGTCACTGCTTTTCCTCTCACACCAGCGCTTTCTACAGATGTATCTCCTGCTTTATTTCTTTCCTTTTTTTTTCTCTTCTTTTTATTCGGTTTTTCCCATGAAACATGCTTCTCTCACACACATCGTGTTGTTTTGTTCCAGTTCACAGCTAATGAAATTGCCTGGTCCCATGTTACTCTGACAACAGGGGCACTGATGCACGCGGATAAAGAGAACAAAACTGGTCTGAAAGCTGCGTCGACTTGTGTAACGTCTGTTGTTATGGAGTTATAAGCTTTTTTGATGTACGTTCTATATGACTTTTGTATAAGGTTTTATAAGGTTGTTTGTTTTCTGTTATACATATGTGCTCTGAATGTTGTTTGGCTGCTTTTCTCTTTCATCTTCTCAGGGACTACGAATGAAAATTGGCTCCATTAATGTCAATACTGAGCATTGTCCTTGATTAATAAATACATATGTATAACAATTAAGAAACCCCTAAATCTACACAGGCTACTGAAAACAAATCTAATTTCTATAGGGGAACTAAGAGGTTGGGTAATATTGATATAATTCTTAAAAAAATACATTGTTCTCTCTTTTCTTTATTCCACAACGACCCCTTGAAGAGGTATAAAGACACAGTTAGACTTATAAGAAAACAAAAAGAAACAGAAACTGGTCAAATTGTGCTTGTAAACAACTACCTGGAGGGGTATTGAGTCACATTTGGAGAGACTGAAGACGATGTCTCTAAAGGAGTTATGGGTCATGTGGGGTCTCTCACTAAAACACAAACACAAGTCCTTCTCTACAACAACAAAGCCACATCCAGCAGTGACATACCGCAGGTGAAACTGAGGCGCATCTTTGTTTAAGGGCTGAAAACAGAGTGAACAACACAATGAGTCATTTAACTCTCTATTGTCAAAGCATTCTTGAATTAAGCTCCATCTACAGCAGCATGTGGCTGGACTCTCATTAACAAATGAGTTGGTGATTAAGACTGAACTTTCCACTGAAGAATTAGGATTACACCTCCTCCATATGTCCTTATCAAGCATTGGTTATTTGCAAAGGGGTGCAATCCAAGAATAATATGACTTTGGTCTAATATTTAATGAATTTGGTTTAAAATAGTGTCTTGCTCTGAAAACTGTTTAACAATAGACTTATAACAAGGTTTAGTACATCCAATGGTTGACTATGATAACTAGGTATCTAACTTATTATAATCCAGATTGATAAGTATAATAGTGGCTTTTCCTATAATATAAAGTGTCTACACACATTCAGTTAAAACCGGTGGGTGCCACTAAACTTCATTTAAAAAATTGTCAATTTAATGTTGTTTTCCTTATCTGACAAGGTATAACTCTTGTCGCTAAAATTATGCAAACAGACATGTTTGGAGAGATATAAAACACTCTGCTTAGAAATATGATTTGTATCCACAATAAAGTTCAATAACCCAGTTAAAGATTCTTAAAATTACATCTTACATCAAAAGCCAGAATAGGCTATATGAATATGGGAATTCCAAAGGTTGATAGGTAGATGTTGAGAAGCCATTAGCTGTGAGACAAAAACAATGATGGATTTGAATTCCGGATCTGTCACACCTCAGTATGAGTTCTGCTTCACTCACCCTCCAGTTTCGGCTCCTGAATCCACGCAGTCATCTTCTGCTGAGGTTTTCTCCATCTCAGAGAGTCGGCCGAACAACACTTAGCCGCATTGTTTCAAAGTCCTGACGTAACGAGTAAAACGGGGCATTTAAAAACACGCTACCGTTTCGATAATGTGTTAATGTTATGTGAACGAGCGGAGAGTGTGAGTCTGTTCGTAACTCCTGACCTGCAACGGGTTGTCTGGATAACTAGTTGGAGCAACAGGCGACTGAGAGACTACTGTTGTTTCCCTGCGTCAGCTGCGCTCTCAGATGGTGCCTTCTAGAGCCGTCGGAAATGTCACAACTTCAAGTGTTGCACACACTAGTTAAAAGGGTAAGATTACATGTTTTTTTTTTTTTTTGAATAACATATTATTTAGATTTATAAGTAACGAGGTCCGTTCACTCAAGTACATACTTAAGTACAATTTAGAGGAACTTCTACTTTCTTTGAGTTTCCTATCATTAGGCTACTACATTCTCATAAGGCACCATTCATAAAGGGATTATAATTAATGGATATATTAATGTAATACATAATTTTCTGTTGCTTTACATCTCAGTCAATGGCAATGAATCATAATCACTTTTGGTTTGCCAGATGTACTTTATTTATGTAAATGCAGGATTTTTGAAATTAATTATTTTCATATTGTGGTATTGCTACTTTTACCTTTTCCCCCAGCACCTGGAATTTGACTTTAGGATACATATCTATGAAATGTATGGAGGATCATTTCGACCAGTGAACTTGAACATTAGGAAAGATTCAAATAAAATTAAGTCAAAATTAACTGATTATAAACATAATTATGAGATAATAAGTCAAAATGTTGGTTTGTAAAATAAAAAAAATATGATATATTATGATATGATGTAATAATTTTGAAATAGTAATTTAGATTTATGATGGAAAACTGAAATTAAGATTAATTTACTTTTTCATGTTAATTAACTTAGAGTGTTACTATACCTGGTAAGAGTGCTGTTTTTTTGAAGGCATTGTAGGGTAACATGAGAAGGGTGGTGCTTTGGCTCCGTCAACAGGGTGAATGAGATAATACAGCATCTGTCTGTCTAGATAAAATAAAGAGAGGAGTTATCACATTTCTTTCCTGCAAACAATGCTGTTCCTGTTCATGTATTAAACCACATAATTTATAGAAGACAGGGTGCTTTGTTTTTACATTTTCATTTTTTTAATCTCTTTATTTAATCTCTTCTCATTTTTTTTCTTCATTTATTCATTTGCAGAAAACACGGAGCGACAACAACGTGACGTCGAGGCGGTGACGTCATCTCCACGCGCCTGTCGAAGCGGCGGGGACGGTTTTCGTGCACGTTGATGTTTTTGTGAATTAGCAGCGTACGGTTCGTCTTCATTGTCGTCAGTTTGACTCTGATCAGAAATGTCTGTCACCGAGATGTTCAGTTACATCCAGGGCTTCCTGAGCGCCGACCAGGACGTCAGAGAGGTATGAATGAACAGCCCGTCAACATTAGCTCTCAGAGACGGTTAGCTAGCTGCTAACCTGAGCCGAAACCTTGCCAACACACAGTAAACAATTTCTCTCCATAAACTGTTAAAAAATGGCAGAGGTCCTGTTTATGAAGCGGCACAGCCTGTAGCGATCGACTGCGATAAATAGGTGTTTAACGTAATTTTATCCAACTTCATAAAAATGCATAATAAACGTGTCACTTAAACTATAATGTAAATTAATGACGCTCTGCCGTCTGCTTGGTTTCTTCTACGCGCGGTCGTTTAGGTACAGTGGGTAACACCAAGCTTCATTTAAAAAATCGTCATTTTAACGCTGTCGTCTTTATCTGATAGTGTATACCTATCGTAACCTAATTTCTCACATTAGACGTGTACGCGCTTTAATTCGGCACATGTGTGAGCGAACGCCCATCTCAAAGACCCATATCATGTGTTCATACATGTGAACATACTCTGCTTAGAGTAATATCTGGTCTGGTCTGGTTAACTATTAAAAATTACATTTAATCTTTCTCCCTAACTGTAGAATCCAAATTGTGGTTTTAAAAGTTTAACTGCTGGACAGAGGATGTCCCCAACCTCATTGAATAGTCAGTCCAGTGTGTGTGCGCTGGAGGTTTCAAGTTTCCACATCACACTTGTATAAAATATATTTACATACTGGACCACAATTGGCTTACATACTAGTTGTTATGCTCATATATACCGTGGGACATACATGTAACTTCAGATTCCAGGTGAGCACAAAGAAACTCCCCTAAAAGAATTACATTGCATTGACTTGGTTTAGACTTTGAGAAGGTGTCAGTGATCCATTAAATGTGTTGTATTGTTAGTACGTTAGGTTTTACTGACATGTTAGGAGAGGTACTCGTATAAACAAAACACTCTTTACATGTTTCTGCAGGATATCCGTAAGGTGGTTCAGACGTTGGAGCAGACTGCTAGAGAAATACTGACAGTTCTCCAAAGTGTTCACCAGCCGACTGGATTCAAAGAAAGTGAGTGTTTGACACAGTGTGAACTGTTTTGACTTGTTATTTAATTTTGTTTGAGCCCTCAAATGTGTCCTTTTCTTTTTCCTGTCTACTACTAGTTCCCAGTAAATGTGCGAAGGCACGCGAGTTGTTCTGCACAGTCCGGACACAAATTGCAGACCTCAAAACAAAATTTCCTGTGGAGCAGTATTACAGGTAAGAGCCACTTGTCACATAATGCTTTTGTGTGCTGGGCTTACAAAGCAAATCAACTCTTGTCTGCTTGTGTCTGTGTCATTGCTTTACTCTTCTTTTTGGCTTGGCTAATATTTCCACAACTTTCTCACGCTTCTATACTATACTCAGGACTCAGAATTGACACTGGGTGGATTATCGTGATGAAATAAAGTAAAGTGTTTTGTCTCCCTCTCTCTGATCTCTCTGGTTTTCCCCCTCAGGTTCCATGAACACTGGCGGTTTGTCCTGCAGCGCTTGGCTTTCTTAGCAGCCTTTGTCGTCTACCTGGAGAGTGAAGCTCTTGTGACTCGGGAGGAGGTGGCTCAGATACTTGGCAGTAGGTACCACTTCATGTGTTGGTGTGTAACTGTTACTGAGGGATGTGGCCTGACTCTTGACTCTCTTCACCCTCCAGTTGAGGTGGTGCGAGAGAAAGGCTTTCACCTGGACGTGGAGGACTACCTGGCAGGTGTGCTGATCATGGCTAGTGAACTGGTGAGTCTGTTGTTGTTATATTAAGAATGTACAAAGGCTAGAACGATGCTTTGTGTCCCTAATACACCATGAAATTTCCAGCTGTAGCATAAGGTGTACCTAGTAAATAGTGATAGGATCTCATATGTGTAAGCTAAGTAACTGTTCAATTCGTGCTGTGGTTTTTTCAGTCACGGTTGGCGGTAAACAGCGTCACAGCAGGAGACTACAACCGGCCGCTCCGCATCTCCAACTTCATCAATGAGCTGGACTCGGGCTTCCGCCTGCTCAACCTGAAGAACGACCCGCTGCGGAAGCGTTACGACGGCCTCAAGTACGACGTGAAGAAGATCGAGGAGGTGGTGTACGACCTGTCCATCCGTGGCCTGGCCAAGGAGTCCGAGTCTGGCGGGGACAAGTAAAGCTGGGAGGCGGTGATTGGCTGTGGGAGATGGAGGAGGGCGCAGTAGCTACCCCGGGCTGGAACCTCTCCACGGCTGCTGCAGATTGGAGACCTTACCCCACCTGGAAGGCAAGACCCAGGGATCTGCCTGAGGTGCCATCAGCCTAGGACAGACTGTGTGAGTGCGCGGATGAATATGTGTGTGTCTGTGTGAATGTATGCATGAGAGGTGCTTCAGATGGATGGCAGTCTGTCAGAAGGGTGGCAGAGAAGGTGCCAGAGTTTGACACCCTCGTTCGGAGGCTTAAGATCGAAGGTTTGGTTTGTTGCTGGTTGTTGGAAATCCGTGTTCACAGCTTCATCTGATGCATCTGTTATTGTTTCCCTGAGTTGGTTTTGCAAAGGTTTCATCTAATTTGCAACAGTCAACTTTCTTTGTTTTTGAATTATAGTAAATTGATGTTTAATTCATTCAAGAAGACAGGCGGAGATCGCCCACAGTGCTCCTGCCGTGCAGAGCTTACTTTCCGTGGTGGTTTGTGTTTATTTACAAAAACATCATAAAACAAACAAAAAAAAAAGAAAACGTAAAATGTGTTTGTGTTGTTCACCAGACGAGTCGACGCCTGGTGATATTTCTTAGGAGTCTGAATTACTGTCAAAAAATGGGTGCATCCAATCAGAGATCCAGGAGCCTAATTCATGAAGAAAGTAAGTGATGCAACAATCAGACGATTAAATCTACAATCCAAAATGTAAAATACATTTTACAGCATCTCACCAGATCTGGATCTTTTCTGACTTTTGTTAAAAAGTCTCTGTTTGGATTTTGGTCATTATAATCTGACCTGAATACACAGGATTTTTTCTTCTTTCTTTTTTTTTTTTATAAATGAGGCTACAGGAGAGGAAGAGCCAAAGAAAAGACAAAGATGCACTTCACATGATATAAAGCTACTCTGTGATTAGTTAGATTCCTTTTCTTTTCAACAGCAAGGAAACCCTTGCAGAACAGTGCCAATGAATATGTCTTTTGAGCCTTTTGAATATTTTGGATGTCGAGTGATGAAGCTTTCTCTGGAGATCCGTGAGCAAAAATACAAAATAGTCAGAATGTCATGTACTGCATGTTCTATGTTTACTGTTTTTTCACTTAAGGAAATGTCTTGAAGGTTTGTTTCTACTGTCAGCATCCAAGCTTCTGTTTGCCTCTTTATTGTAGTGGAGCTGAACTGTATTTTATAGAAATATTTCACTTTCAAACTCTTGCATCTTGTGTTTTTGTTTCGTGGAGTAATAAGTGCATTCCACTTGTACCGTTTGTTTTTCTGTCTTTGAATCAGTTGTTCTACAGTTGCTTAAAAATGACTGTAAATATATTCTACGTTCTATGTTTCAAGCTTCGCCAGATTTTGCAAATGAACAAATCGCTCAGAAGGACGCGAGAAAGGTTGTCGTTTAAAATATTTTAATAGAATTCATTGGGGAAATAATACATCAGGCCTTTCAAACGCAAATGAGAAAAGGGAAAATAATGGTATGCGACTCATACAAAGCAGTCTTGGTTTTGTTTTTTTTTTCCCCACATATTGGAAGGGTTAATCTGAAACAGCGTCCTCCCAACAGCACAGGAGTGTTGGTGTGGAGTTGAGCAGCCCCGCCCTCCCAAAACACAGTGATTCGCTACCTCTTCTAGTGCTACTTCATTGCAAACAAAACAGCGTCGGTCTTAAATAGTGGTTTTGGTTTGATGACTGGATCAACTGTATTGTCTCGAGACGCTGAAATCAGCTTTTGTCGACAAGATTTCCTTCCAACATGAAGAATTGTGATCAAACAAGACCGCGTAACATATTTTTTACCAGCAGCTACACAGGAGAGTGTTGTATTACTGAATCAGAATAAAGTGCATTAAACAAAAATAAAGCCTTCATAAATAAACACACAATCAGGAGAAGTAAAAACACACTAAGAAAAAAAAAAGAAAAAAAAAAAAGAGATCAGGTGATCACATGTCACCAGCAGCCAGGGACCGTCGGAGGAATAATGATATTGCCTGTAAATTGATCTCAACGGAGCGCCAGCAGAGGGCAGTCTAGTCCACATGTCGGAGATAAAAGCTACTGTGACGGATTGGAAATATTTCAGTCAGCTTCAACTTAACAGTAATCAAGGCACAACAACTCATTGCTACGTCACATTATTAAGACAGTTAAAACCATGTTATGACCGGATGGTTTTTGTTTTGTTATTGTTTTGAGGAGAGTTCATCAAGAAATTTTTGTGACCCCACTGGAGATTTTATGTCATGTCATCATGCCAGTTTAAAAATAGATTTTTTTTTTTTTTTTTTGCTTTCTACTGTCAGGGTCATGAAATAGTCACATATTTCCAACCTATATTATTTATATACGGAAATATATACTGAAATGATAAGTCAGTAGATAGTGCATTGACTCAAAGTCAGCAATATTTATTTAAAACTGCCAAAAAAAAAAATAGCTGGTTCCAGTTTCTCAAATAATGCTTGTATAATTGTAAATTAAATAACTTTGGGGTTTGGACTGTTGGTTGGACAAAACAAAAAATTAAAAGACTCCTTTGGCTCTCGTAATTTGAGAATGCCATTTTACATTATTTTCGGATATATTGTAGACCAAACGAACAAATATCAATGTATCTGAACCAAAACCCCAGGTTGAAAAACTCTGCACTTAACACACAGTGAGGGAAAGTGTAGTGTTTGACTTTACCTATTTGGCATGATGTTAACTAACACACAGTAGATTGACTAGACTTCTCACAAACTTATGAGACTTCCATAGTGTTAGGATGACGAGGGAAGGCAACAAACATGATCGGATTTGAGACTTCAGTTGAATCAGCCATGTGAAACTCAACATGAAACACGGCGCTCATTGAAGCAGGATAAACACCTGAACGGCAAAAAGGAAACCTTGGGGGAAATGAAATGCATATACAGTAGCTACTTCTTTTGAAAACTGGCAGAGGTTATTGCTGTTACGTGAGTTCTCATTTCAACACAGTGATACAGGAGGTCTGTTCAGCCTGTTAAGAGAGGCTCTGCTCAACTGCATCTCTGGCAGTGAAAGTTGCTCTGCCGCCAACGGACAGCAGAGGGCGGCACAGACAGGAGAGGGCAGTGACAACAAACAGAAACCACTGGACAATGCTCTTGACCACATCTCTACCGTTACATACCAAAACAAACATTTCCCCCCTCGCAACTGTCTTGTATAAAAGAAAAAAAAAAAGACATTACAATTTTTCTTTTTGCAGTCAGTTATGTTCAGTCATGCTATTCAACAGACACGCCTTATTCACTGAAAACACAGCTCTCTTTCTCCAAGAGCAAACAGTCTTTACAATCAAGGCTGACGAGCACAGCCCAAGTTTTTTTGGTTGTCCAAGAATCTGATATTTTTTTTCATGTAACGGCTTTAAATTAAATCTTCATACGTTAACTTCATGACAGTATGGTGCACTTATAGCTCTGTAGGAAAAAAAGTGCTTGATCTTTCTCTAACTTACCCTCAAGAGACTCTGAGAAAGATTTTTTTTTAACTGAAATCTCACACGTTATAACAGTGGTGTCACTCAGAAATGTTTCTCGTTGTCAGCTGATTTTGCAGTAGAAGGATTCAGGTTATTTACAGTGTAACAAAGAACGGGGGGAGGGGGAGGTTTGGTCTCAGGAGCGGGTCTGGTTTGTGTTGATCATGATGTTGGGCAAAGCATTGCGTCTTTTCCTCCAGGTGCCCAAGTCTCGAGTGTATCTCTTAATCTGATGGAACCACTGCTGGGTACGAGATTTGTCCGAGGCGCGGAAAACGAAAGACTCCCGTCGAATGTCCAGCACCTCGAATGTGTCCTCGCTGTCCGGATCTGTGGAAACCACACAGTTCCCCAGGCGGATGGGCTCTCTCAGCACGGCGAACTTCCCGCTGCTTTTGTCCTTGATTAGAACCAGCACTCCATCACGAATGCTCTCTCCACCGCCCTCCACCTGATCTCCCCGTGCCCCCAGGTCGTTGCCCTGTCCCGGGGCTTCACCTGCCCGCTGTGTCCTCACCATGAGCAGACTCTGAACATTTTGGAACTTGAGGGCCTTGCTGCCCTTCTTCACCCACTGACCATCTGCCGGCTGGGACAACTGGAGTGGTCCCTCCATGACGAAGCGCGTGTTTTCTCTCGCCCAGCCCACCGTCTTCATCGACACCTCTCGCATCTCGATGTTGATCACCTCCCGGTTCTTGCGGCTGTCTCGGCGGAATGAGCGCAGGGACCAGGTGACGCCGTTGCCCTCCTGCTTGGTCTTCATGTTGATGTGCTCAAGGTGGGACTCCACGCGGCTCTTGGCCTCGCGGAGACGTGCGTAGTCGGGGTGACATTCGGGAGTGACCTTGATGATGCGGCTCAATAAAAGTGGGTATTTGGTCACACGCTGGAGGGGCGCCATGAGGAAGGAGCGCAAGTTCATACGACGCAGTGCTGTGTTGTCGTTCTGGGAAACATCCAGGAAGATTCTGAAAAGAGAAACAGGAAATTGAGATGAAAACAGAGATTCGTACGGTCTGTGCATGCCCTTGGAGATCTCTTAAAAAGTTGATTAATACGAATCACAGGACGGCCTGACTCATGGGTGAGCTGCGGTGCTGTCTAAAAATATGAATCATTGCAGCTCTACTCTTAAAATAGACCTTCTTCTGAATTAGTGATAACCCCCTGTCTTTTCCATTAAGAATTACACAGAACAGCCGTGGCAGGAACTCGAGAAAGCTCCCAGAGTAACTTCGCCATCACACGGACCAACAGAAAGATGAGTCCTTGTGCTTTGTGCGTACCGGAGCAGTTCTTTCTCCTTCTCCAGCGTGTTGAGCAAGTTGACCGAGGTGGACTGCTGCAGGCAGTAGGTCTGGAAGGCGGGCAGCATGTTGACGAACTCCAGAAAGATCTCTCCTATGTACACTGTCAGCAGGTCCTCGTCTCCCTGAGGTCAAACCACATGAGAGAAAACGGTCAAGTCTTTTACTGGGAAACAGTTTGTCCCAGCAACTCATCTGCTGGTACCGTAATAAAAAATTATGTGCATGCAGAATATGTACAGAGTTTATATTTGGCTCTGACGTCATCGCTTCCCTCAAGGATAAACCAAGCTCAGCACAGTGGTGACTGGGGAGTGGCATTTATAACTTCTCCCATAAGAGTTTATATCCTCAGAGCCTGCAGGTTACAGCTGGAGTGCTGGAGGTGGGTCTTATGAAATGCTTTATGTGATTGCAACAGTTGCAGCATACAGTGGCTTTCAGGTGAGCTCTGTGAAACAGCAGATGTGATCAAGCAAAGGAGTGACAAACATATTGCAAAGGGTGCATTGGATTGGATGAACTGTGAGTTGCAGTGGGAAGAGTCTCGTGTGAGAGCAGCAGATGTTTTCTAGACATGAGTGTCAGTATTTTGAATCAAGATGGGAGATGGCTAAATCATGGTACAAGAATTAAACAAAAAAAGACTGGTTGACAAAACAAGTTGCTCTTCCAGTTCCAGTTGCTTCCAGTTGTCATGGGATTGCCAAAAATATTGGGAGCACTTAAACAACTTCTTGTCCACATTGGCTTAAAAACTGAGTCACAGCTCACTGTCAACCTTGGAAAAAGTATTTGACCAAATGATTTTACCACAAGGTCCAGTCAAATCTGATCAAAAACGCGTTGTGACTCCAGGGAAGATGTAAAACAAGCCGGTTTGTCTTGGAAGTGGTTGAAACTCTCTGACCTTTGAGCCACGTATCAGGAACGTTACACAATCTGCTTTTTTCATTTAAATAAAATAGTTGGGATGGGCCCCAATTTAGCAACTAAAGATGCTGAAATACTTTTTTCCTGACCTTCACCAATCCCAACGGTGCTGCACTGCAAGCAAGAGCGAGTTTCACAACCCTCCTTCTGACTTACAAACAGATTGGCTCTACCCTGCATGTCCCACCTTACTACCTTCATTACACTCTTTCTACACTGTTTATTTTAACTGTTCCTAGGTTTAACAAAAAGTCCTTTTGCTCACTGAGCTTGGAGCACAAGTTCTTGAGTCAGGTCCTGTTGAGGTTTTGAAATCTAGGCTTAACGCCCATCTTTTTTTCTCTCTTCTTTGGGCCCTCATGCTTTCACATTACTCCAACTAAAACCTTTGACTCTGTTGATATAGGCTATTAACATTTTTGACTGGGATTTGGTTTGTGTGTGTGAACTTGTGCATAACCTTGTGGGTTGGATGTGTGTAGAGAATCCTTGGGTTATATTGCATTAGAAAGTTGAAATAATCTCAGACTGTTTCAATGTTTTGTTAATATGAACATCTTTGCATTGTACTGTGGGTATTTGCAATCAAAAGAAAGCATGCCGTTTAATGGCTTTATAAATGTGACCCTGAAGGTGAATTATGTAACACCAGCAGCTTAACAGCATTGAAAATCTGCAAAATATGACCACCAATATGACAGAGCATGGGTCACCTGGTCAAAGGCCTGGTCGATGCTGTCCTGCAGGTGTTCAGTGAAGCGATCATTGACATCTATCAGCTCCTGAACGTTACCAAACACCACAGTGAGCTGCTCAGCTGTCAGCAGGCCGGCGCTCTGCATGGGGCAATAAAATTCCTCTTTGATGATCCGCAGGTCCTCGCCGTAGCTCGACTCCGTGTTCAGGAACTCCAGGATGGCTTCTTTACGCTCTGTGCGCAGTTTGGAGCAACGTTCACACATGCGCTCTCCTCGCTCTTTGGAGGCTCCGTCCCTCAGTCCACAGTCTGGACAGGGTCTCTGGGCCTCCCAGGCTCTGAGGGAGGCAGAGGGCCTCTTCCAGGTGCGGGACAGCCCCGGGCCGATGCCGCTGTCCACTCGTTCAACCTCTGCTCCCCGGGTTCTGCGGTAACGGCGAGGCTCGCTGTCCTCCTCCTCCCGCTCATCACTCAGACCCACCACACCGCTGTCAGCACTCAGACTGCTGATGGTGCTCCAGCGATGCTGCCCGGACCGAGTCACGCCCAGACCCGCTTGACGCTCCTCACCAGGGGGCTCAGAGCGACCGCGAATTGCTGCTGGAGCTGGGGAGGTGAAGATTCATTAGTGCTTGTGGACTTAGTCTCTACAGACACACACACACACACACACACACACACACACACACACACACACACACACACACACACACACACACACACACACAACCATTAATAGCAGCCACCCAAATGAACGCCCATTTAATCTGGACTAGTCATTAGTGGCCATGTCAAAATGAAGGAACTATTATAGATATCATCTTACTCCAATAATTAGATCCCTAACCCTCCAGTCAAGGACTTAACCTTTGTTGTCAATACATATCATGTCAATACTGTGTGTGTGTGTGTGTGTGTGTGTGTGTGTGTGTGTGTGTGTGTGTGTGTGTGTTCAAACCGAGGGACTGTATGTGTTTGCTGAGCTGCTAAGACAAGCTTTCAAATGTTTCATTGAAACACCTGGTTCATTATACATGTGCCATGTTAATTATGTATCAACATGAAACCACTTGATGATAATTCTTTTGCTCTGAGGAAAAATATATTTCTAGTGCATATCCCCTTTATCTGCTGGAAAGAGCAACAAGGTCACCATTAGCATATGCCATATTGACTGACATTCTGTGGCCGGCGTCCAGTGTCAAATAGCTTCTGTTGACAGCACAGTATTAGCAAGGGAGCTCTGTGTGTATATATATGTGTGTGTGTGTGTTTGGGTGTTTGGTGGGGGAGGTGAGATGAGGATGGCACTGAGTTGTATAAGAGATGTTAATACAAAACAAATGCAGCTCTTAATAGCCTTAATCTTTTTCAAAATGCGACAGATTGTAAAATGCCGGCTTCAGATGGAGATTCATTCACAATTTTACAGTGATTCACCTTCCTTGATGAGGGGAGGTGAGGGAGATGTAATGAGGACGTGGAGTTCTGTACAAGTCTAGGGATTTATTAACAGAGCAGGCTGGATGTAGTTCTCCACAGGAAGGAAGCATCAAGTCAGAACCGCTGATAAAAAGATTGGATCAAAGCCTGTTTTTGGACAAATGTGTTTTATTATTACTCGCGTGTTTAAGTGTTTACGTATGTGTTAAGATACATGATCACATCCTGCTGCCCGGGACCCTAAATGGTAGTCACTGCACTCAAGAGGAGCATGGGTTGTTGTAATAACTAAGATTTAATCAAAGTTGTCCAGTGAGATGACTTTTAAAGGAGTTAGTTCTGTTATCGCTACATAGCCAACGTTAGGATTAACAGCTGTTAACATACCAGTCTACAAGAAACTTTGCAAGTTCAGCATCAAACTTCATTGCTTTACTGACTTACATACATTCTTTTACCAAGGACTGTCTCCAACCCTCTTGTTTTGCTTCTATTTCTATCACTTCTTTTTTACTACTGAAGGTTAGCATGCTAATCAGCTAACTCAGTCTCGTCACTTTCCGATACCGAGTCACTGTAGCGTCCAGGCTGCCCTGAAGAACAAGTAGCATGTCTCATGGGGCTTATTATAACCTCCTGTCTTGTAAACGCAACGATGACTGAAGCTCTTACCATGCCTGGTAAGAAAACAGCTGTTAATGCTAATGCTAGCTGTGTAGCAATAGCATAACTTACAAATAGCTCCTTTAAGTTAAGTGACAGACAATCAATTACTACCTCTGCCAAGAAAGTTATGTGTTTGGACCCCTGTGTTTGTTTGTTTTTTGTCAGCTTGGGCATGGAAACTTGCATACAAAAACCTGGAGATGTGGAATTTGAATGATGTGGGCATTTGCCAGGTAGGGAGGGGCTAACAAAAAGAAATCAAAGAGTTGCATAATGGGAAATGAAGGATTCAGTGTTTTTACAGCTTGAGCCACACTAAGGACTAAAACTCCAAATATATCTCTCTGCTGCTTTGATTTAGATTATTCTTTTGTTCATCTGTCTTTGTAGGTCTCACAATTTTATGGAAATTTAAGACTAAATCACTGGAGTACTCTTTAAACCATAATTGACTTTACACAAGGTTACACAAGGTTCACTTTCCTAAAGCTTGACTGTCTGAAATATATCCAGAGGTAGAGGACAGGTGTGACAGATGCGACTGATGCATCTGCATTTAATTTAAGTCACATGTTTTATTCATGGTCAGATTTATACGATGTCCAAATTATTTAAAACTATAATGAAGAACTGCCTCTTTGTTGCGATATTTGGCGTCACTGAGGAATGTCAGACATGTTAGCCTTCACATCTTTATTAGCAAGACGCCATCTTTTACTGGCTTCAAGATATTATGTATTCTCTAGAACTGGAGGTTTGAGGTGATGGGAAACTGAGAAATTCTTTGGGAAATGGCAACTTTTTAGAAGCAAAACTCTTCTTCTGTCCCGTCATGCTTCAAGACAATTATTTCATGCTCATTTCCACACTGACAGCTTGTCTGCCACTGTGAATTCTTTTGGAAAACATTTTTGTTTTCATTACTCCTCCTGAAAACTAATCTTCATCAAATCCGGTGCATAAAACATTTGGGTACGTTTTTTTTGTTTTGTTTTTCACTCTTTTTTATAAATGGTTTCCTTTTGGTGTCTACTTGACATAAATTTAGCATGAGCATGAACGCATGCAGAAACCAAACACTGAGGCAACCCTGCAAAATCTCACCAATATGTGATGATTCAGTTACAATGACAATTTGAAAATTTTGTAAACATCACCAATCTGCCATTCAGCATAACTGTCCATCACTGTGTGGGCTTTGATGCAGATTTGAATCCAGAAGCAGATAAAAAATTTGTAAACATTTTTTATTTCAAATGACAAATTTGACTTGAAATTGTGCGGCCTTGAATTATATTCCTTGGATAATTTGCATCCTGAATACTTTCTAGTTTTATAATATGATATTGCAGCTTCAGTTTTGTCATCATTTGCTCCAAAGTTGCTCAACTGTAACATAAATATTTAATGGATTAATACAGAAAGCATGTCAAACACTTGTTTTGATTGTGACTAAGTTGTCATGCACTCACCACTGTCTCTGTCTCTGTCTCGGCGGTGGCCGTGGAGTCGGGCGGCAGCAGCGATCTTCATCTCCAGCTGTTTGCGCTTGGAGGCGTCGGCTGGCATGGGGTCGCTGTAGTGGGGCCGGAGACGGCACTCGCGCTGCGCCCTCACCGTCTCAGCCAGCTCATAGGCTGCGTCCGAGCTGGAGCGCCTGCAGCCCAGACCGGTGTGCTGCCAGGTGGAAGGACACGTGCGTCAATCAAACTGTCACGTTTCTATAGCAACAGATGAAAAAGGGGCAAGACTCTTCCGAGGAGATAAGGAGAGAGGAATCACAGCTCGTGTGTCTGTGCGCGTCTGCGAGAGGAGTTTTCATGTACGATGTCAACATGTTCACTGTCATGACATCATTACATAACAAGTCTTGGTTATCTCTCTGATCCCAGCTTGTAGAACTGACAAGAATCCAAATTTCATACTGAGATACAGCACTGAGCGTCTGCCAAGTCTTGTAATAGACTCTAAACACAACAAGGCCACATATCCAAAAATCTGCTCTTATCACAACTTGAAGCCACCCAGCCTTGAAGATGAGAGACGTCCCCCAAGTGACAATTCAAAGCATCTCCTGGCTTTTTTATTTTTTATTTTTGAGGTGAAGCGAGGAATTCCCTGACACACTGCAGCATTCTGCGTGGACAAACACTCCTCACGTGGCTTTTAAAATCCTTTTAGGGGTCTATCAAGCCCCTGAGAGTTGACCTGAGGTTGAAAGTTCAAAGGTCAGCGCTTTGACATGCAGCTCCTCACCCCAGAGGCATCACCCGCATCCATTGCATTTGATGATATTGGCTTTGCGATGATTACCTCCCTAAATGTTGACAATTCTCTGACAACTAACAGCTACACATGACTGAAAGGCGGAGGAAGGTTTTCATCTCCCTCCACCAGAAGGCAACATGATATACAGCTTGCAGCAATCACATAATACTGAGGAGAATAATTCATGTTCCGCTGAATTATCAAACAGCAGCCCTTACTTTAAGAATGCAGAGGCAGGATCCATTGTGGATTCAAAGCCAAAAAACGAAGCAAGGCTAGAATCGTACGCACCCCGACATCTGTTCTCTAAACTACCTACAGCCTTGTAGCATGCAAGCAAGCAAGATGCGACTCCATGTCAGTCCGGCTCTTCTGTTCTGCAGATGCACAGAGAGGAGCACAAGGCTAGCTGCAGCTGAGGCTGGTGTCAAGCTGCAGAGAGCAGGGAATGAAACGCTGAGTTACCAGCAGCCCGCAGCTGGAGGGGGGCTTAATCCTCTTTTTTTTACTGCACCCTCAGACGTCGAGCTGTTGCTGGAAAACAGAGTGCTGCATGCCTGTTCTTGTCTCAACAAATACCTCTGCATCAGTATGTGAGAGTGATGTGCGTGTGTGTGTGTGTGTGTGTGTGTCGCAGTCCCCTTGCTTGTCCCTGTCATCCTTGAATACCAATAGATCTAGTGTGTTTCTACACATTGCGAAGCAACAATGCAAAGCGGCGAGCGAAGACACGCACAGACGACACATTTTAAGACACAGAAAGAGAAGAAAGAAAACGAAAACGAGTCCTTACGCA
The DNA here is from genome assembly GCF_002260705.1 of Seriola dumerili. Lineage (NCBI taxonomy): Eukaryota > Metazoa > Chordata > Actinopteri > Carangiformes > Carangidae > Seriola > Seriola dumerili. Next base: position 18,845,481 of record NW_019174307.1, read on the forward strand.
TTCTCCTGCTTCCTCTCTTCCTCCTCCTCCTGCAGGCGTCTCGTCGCCAGCCTCAGCTCCGCAGGCCGTTGCCGACGTTGCCATGGCAACGGCGGAGGGCTGACAGTCGGTCGAGGGGGCGGTGATGTCACAGCCTCCGTGCCGGTCACCTGACAGCCTGACGGGGGCCTCGGCGGAGATCTCTGCACTGCAGCTGGTAAAGAGAGGAGGAGACGGAGGTACGGAGGAGAGAGAGAGAGAGAGAGAGAGATGGATGGATGGAGAGAAGGGAGGGAGGGAAAGGGAAGGACAAGGGGAAGAAGAGGAAGGCAAGGAGTGGGAGAGCGAAAGGATGGGAGGCAGAGAAGAGAAGGAGGAGAGGGGAAAGGGGAGGGAGGAGAGGCAGGATGTGAGAGACAGGGAGTAAATGAAGAAAGAGGGAAAGTCAAAGGAGGGAGAGCAGGGTTGAAATTATAATTCTGGCAGAGCTCACTTCTCCTTACAGCACCCCTGCCATTCATTCCACCTAACTCTTCCCTCTCCAGCTCACATGCCTCTCTGCTCCCTGCTGTGCCTCCCTCTATCCAACTCCACCCGCCCCCCCTCCTCTTCCATCATCCTTCTACCCCCACAAACACCAAAATCAATGCCTCTCAAACCCTCTTCAGGAGGACAGTAATTAGACACATCAGTGGACATTAACACCTGAACCCCTGGACCAGAGGGGCGCTGCCTGCACACAACCACACACAAACACACCCAGGCATCATACTTTCCCTTCATTCCTTTGTCTGATAACTGGGGATCCATTCTTGCAGCACACGGCCAACATGTGATCTGAGACACCCCACAAAAGCACACAGGCAGTGACACACACACACACACACTGAAATTACACCACAGTGAAACCACAAATGCTTGCCTGTGGGGACTTATACATGCATTTGTAAAAACACACAACAGTGCAACACACCCTTCAGAGATAAGACATCTAAGCATCAGAGGCCTAGGGGTTAAGACGCCGACCATGAACCATAATGTGCCTGACTTTTGTCGGGCTGGGGACCTTTGTTGAATTTCATTCCTCGTCTCTCTCTCTCTCTCTCTCTCTCTCTCTCTCCTCCTTCTCTGTCATCTCTATATTGTCACCAGGCACAAAAATACTCCAAAAATCATTTTAAGACAGAAGTGTTGGCCCGTTTGTGATAGATCCATCTCAGGATTTGATTTTTATGCCACTCGGGGGCAGATGAACACCACAAATTACAAAACCTACACTTCTGAACATATTAAGCTCGATGTTGTGTTTGGTGCTGCGCAGGAAGTGTAAACACTGAGGCTGAACAAAACAAATGTGCAATGACACCAACACTGAGCTAAGAGCTAACTAAGCTAAACTAAGCTAAGCTAAGCTAAGCTAAATAACTCACACAGGAACTATACTATACTAAACTATACACAGTATATGGATTTTGTTTTTCAAACACTGGCAAGTTTCACGGTCCAACACGCACGAGTGCAAAATAATATATCACTGCTTTGACTGCAAGAAAAAAAACCCTTGTAACAGCAATTTTAGAGATTATTATATTTTTATTAAAATTAAAAGGCATTTACAGTTTTTTCATCGGCTGAGCAGTTTTAATAGGCCCAAGGGTCAAAACCCATAAAAGTCTCAACTATGTCTGTACATTCCTGAAATATTGACTTTTTTTCACAAACTGGTGTATGTAACAACAGAGGGGGAGGGTTAGTCTCAGGAGCAGGTTGGGTTAGTTTTGATCATGGCAATGTTACAATAGTAGCGACGCATAAATGTGACACTCAGTGATATTGGCTCCTGTGCTTTTATATAATTTAATGCTGCAGTCTAATGTTGCATGTTATCTCCTCTTTTCTCTTCTTTCTGATGTTTCCTGTCGTGTCCACACAGGACATGACCTTGTTATCATCAGTTAAACTGCTGCTGTTATTGTGGACACTGGTGACATGCATGTTTTCTTTTTGTTTCCCTGTTTGGTGTTTGGTTTGTTTAACGTAGGGCTATCTATATTTTATTAACCAATGTGTCAGCTACTTTTTGATTAAGTGATAAACAAAGTGTAAGAAATATTAGAAATTAATGAAAAATGTCCATTATCATGTCCCAGAACCCAATTTGATTTTTTTCCATCCAACAGAAACCATAAAAGATATTAAATTTACACTGATATAAAACTGAGAAAATCAGTAAATCCTCCCACTTAAGCTGCTGCAACTGGCAAATGTTTGCATATTTGCTTGCTAAACGACTTAAACAATTAACAAATTTATGTCAATCCCCTAATAAATTAAATGCACCAGCACTAGTTTTAACCTCAGCCATGATACTGTATGTAGTTTACTTTGGCCTGTTATGTATCCTCGTGTATCCCTGTGGCGAGATCTCATTATTCTAATGGTTCTTACATAACTCTGTCCATTCTGAGCTCTGTCCCTCCCAACCCAGTTAAAATACGGAGCTCTTTCTGGACATGTCATAAAAACACATTTCTCAGCATCCTTCTGATGCTCTGTGGCACATCAGCACACACACACACACACACACACACACACACACACACACACACACACACACAGGCACACACACACACATTTCATATTAAAACTACAGCGAACCCTGGCAACCTGTATTATCTCGCATTAGGCTACACATGTAATCAACGAAGCCGACGCAGCAGATCAAAAGTGCTCAAATGCTCAAATTAAACGTGGCATGGCGAGAAGGCAGATGTAATTAATACAGTTTTGAGGACACATCTCCAAAGCGCCCAATCGGTTTTCACTTGGACAAACTGTCATTAAAGGCCACTCCCCTCACAGTATTAGCTGTCACACCTCAGATGATGCATGGGAAGTAATAACCTACAGCTTAATTTATCAGGAAACCACTGTATGTGATAGATCACTGCTCAAAACGGTGCAATGTGACACTTAAATTAGCCCGTCTGTCACTTTCCCCGATGCATACATCACTCCAATGAATTCAATATATTTCTCTTTGGAAATGGAAAACACTAAAGAAAATACGGTGGATACACGCCTCCCTTGAATGCTACACATAACTGGTGCACCTTTACTGCAGCGTACAATTAACTCTGGTGCTGCTTTAATGCTTCACTCTATTTGTGGTCTATAAAAACCCCTCCCAGGTGTAATAATATGAATATTGCTGCGATAATGCAGCACGCGTTGTATTATGCTCCGTGTGCAGGTCTGGCTGCATGATACACTTAAACAAAGAGACTTATTGGTGGAAGTCAAATACCTCAGGGTGCAGAGATCACACAGAATATTGCCATGTTTAATTAATAAATCTTCAAGTATTAGCATTCACAGAGCCTTAGGTCGAATTTAAATCACAAGGGGAGCGCACAGAGTGTTGCATCGTGGGTGCTTTTTGAACATAAAAGATGAATCCACTTGGGATAAACAATGTTGAATGTGAGCTGCTGGAGCTGTTAGGTGGCTCTATGAGGGGACCGCAGTGCTGCTGAAATGACTGGGAGACAATGAATCAACAATTTTGATCATCAATTATTTGTTAAAAAGATTAGTCAAATTCAAAACACTCTCTACTTTGAAAATGTGCTGCTGTTCTCTGTTTTTATATCATTGCAAAGTGAATTTAGTCTTTAACCATGCTATGTTGGTCGATCCACCACTTCGGTCCAGACTGAAATATCTGAGTAACTCTTGGGTGGATTGCCATGAAATGTTGAACAGACATTCGTGGTCTCCAGAGGATGAATCCTGTTGACTGTGGTGTTTCCCTGACTTCTTCCTCTAGTGCCACCATGAGCTTCACATTAGTGGTTTATGGTGAAATGTTTCAACAGTTATCGAATGGATTATTGTGAAATTTGCTGCCCATGTTCATGCTCCCTTCAGGATGAATTGTAATAACTTTGGTGGTTCTCTTACTTTTCATCCATCAGTTTCATCCATCACCATCATCATCACCATCATGTCAAACTCTCAATTTGTCCAGTGCTTTGGTTTATGATCAAATGCAAAACTAATAACATTCCCATCAGCCCCAGCTTTTTTTGTGTGTCATTCTAATTTGCAAATGTTTGCAATGGTAAATATCATATCTGCTTAGCATCAGCATGTTAGCATTGTCATTGCGTGCATGTTAGCATGCTGACATTAGCTTTTAGCTCACGGCTGTGCCTAGGAACAGCCTCACAGAGCTGCTAGCAGTGACTGTAGACTCGTAGTCTTAGTGCTCATCAGGTTATAAATCATTTCAAGACATCACAAAAGGCAGGTTTCCCTATCTGATAAATTCTATAGATTAACCGTACAAACAACCTTTAGCTGCAGCCCAAGACTCACACATATTGAACATGTACTGTTCACAAAGTCACACACAGCACTTATTTTTCTGCTTCCTTCATGCAGAGGAGCTTCCGACATCCATCATCCCTTCTAGCAGTGCAAACAAAGGAACAACAGTCAGTGGAGAGTCCTGACAGGCAGGGAAAGACACCGTCTATCTCCCATCTATCACAGCCTGCAGCCTGCAGCCTGCAGGGGGTGGAGTTTATATTCTCCAACGGGCTTTATCAAGTAGATCCTCTGTATTCAGGGTCTAATATCTACATCACATAGAAGCCTGGACCCAAATGACACCACAGTGTTGTAAAAAAAAAAAAGAAAAAAAGAAAAAGAAACACACCCTCCTCTTGTTTGCCCTTGATCAGAATGAACCACAGTGGAGTGAGGCCTGCATTTATTTAGCCAACAGCTGACACAGACAGAGAGAGGAGAGACAGGGAAACAGTGGGTCTGTGGGGACGGTGCTAGTCTTCCAGTCTGTCATGCTTCATGCCAGCCTCCCGCCCACAGCCTCGTCTGCGGAGCCAACACTGTTAGCTCCGACAGCTGTTATCACAATAACTGAGATAAATCGATAACACAACACACGCGGGCTTAAACAGATGGAACTCGCACACACCAGCACAATGCTCTAGCACTGCATAGCACAAACATGGAAGTGTACTTGCATACGCTCCTCTGTTGCTATAGGACTCAGATCATGTGAACTAAGAGATATAATTTCAACATCAACAAGATTGACTTGATTTAAAAACGATATATTTATTGGTAAAATACTGAGGTCTCATTAGTTCAATGCAGCACAAACTGAAAAAGAAATTAGAATTGAATTAAACTCCTCTGTTTTCATTTATCTATGGAGCTGGTTTGTATCCAACTCCACTTGGATCTTGGCAATGGCAGCAGAAGTGATAGCAGCAATAGTTACAAGTAAAAAGATCTGAACACTTCTGACAATAACAAACACATAGACCCCACTCCACCTTCTCCTCCTGCCCCCGTCCCAGACTCACCTCTTCTTGATGAGGTCCAGTGCAGAGCCAATGAGGCCGTCCTTCATCTTGTAAATCTTGGCTCCGTAGCTGGACAGGTCCGTCCCCTCCAGGAGGAGCGCTGGGCAGCAGCTGGAGGGCCGTTCCCAGTTCTCCCTGCTGGGCGGGAAAGGAACCGACCCAGCTGGTTCCAGACTGCTCCTCCTACGCCTGCTGCTCCCATCGTCTCGCCCTGCGGCGGGGGCTTTCTCCTGGGCTGAGCTGGCCAGGGGCTGCAGGGGTGAACGTGGAGACGGGCCCGTGCGGATGGGGGAGTATGTGCTGGAAATGGAGGTGGAGGAGGAGGTGCGATCTTCAGTGCTGTTATTGCTCACAGCGCTGGAAGGGAGTTTTTCTGAGGAGGTGACGGTCTGCAGGCCTTCATCACTGGTGCCTGTCCTTTCACCTGCGCTCTTGGCTCCCTTCACCTCCTCAGGATCTCCCCTCTGCTCTCTGTCTGCTCCATCAGACCCTGACTGAGGGACAGCGTGATCAGAAGGAGGTAACTCCCTCTCTGATCCAGCAGAATCCTGCAAGTCGGCCTCAGGTTTTCCAGATGCCACAGAACCCGCTGTGGACTCTTTGCTCTGCTCCCCCTCCTTCTGCCTCATCCTCTTAAACTCCTCGAATGTAGGGATATGAAGGCGTCCCACAGGAGGTCTGCGGCACTCAGAATCTGATCCATTCCTGTTACCTGCAATGTTGTCTGTTGTGCAGGATGTTTTAACCGCTTTCGGGGTGGACGGGGAGCTGTGGAGAGTGAGGTTGGGGCTGCTGTTCTGCCGCCGGAGCTGTAAGCGCCTCAGGACCTCCTGCTTGATCTCCTCGGGGCTGGTGATGCGCATTGTGCACAGCGACCTGGAACCAGCTCCTGTTGAATTCATGTGATGCACACTCTCCCTTTCACTTGGGGTCACCTGAGGCCGCAGTGGGAGGGGCTTCAGAGGCTCAACTGCTGACCTCGCACTCTGGAGGCGGAGTTTCTCCCTCAGCCCTTTCCTTGCATCCCATTCGTCGACGCCACCTGGAAACAGCAACTGGGGGAAGAGTGGGAGGTCCTTCCTGGGCAGCCCATGTCGAGGGTAAAATGCCAGGCTCTCCGGGTTGGGTACCAGTCCATGGGCCCCCACCATAGATCCATCTGGGGGCCCGTCATACCAATGGCTAGTGGATGTGTAGCGTAAAATGAACTCACTGTCCACGCTCCTGTAGGGGGCAGCACTGAACGCACACAGGCCAGAATCTGCCACAGCGTTCCAGTTCAGGTTCTCCATACTCCTGTAAGGCCTGCCGCCGTTGCTTCCTGTGTGGTTGCAGGAGCCCGGGGCCATCCCCTGACCCGGCCCCACCCCCAGAGGGCCCTGCCTGCTGGAGCAGTACCTCAGTCCCAGGTTAGTGAGCAGGGTGCTGCTGTTACACCTGGCCATGAGAGGGAAGTGAGGCCCCTGGACGCCCGGGTAGTGAGGAATGCTGGGTCTGTGTCGGGGGAAGGAAGACAGTGGGTCGGGGGACAGGGGGAGGTTGGCGATGCAGGGCTCCATGTCTATGACAAGGTCGAGGGGAGAGGCGCAGCCAGCAGGAGAGCCGGCGGAGGCTGCGGCGGAGGAGGTGGAGGGGTAGTCACATGGTGGTGGAGGCTTTACGTCTGGCATGGCTGTGGGCTGAGCGAGCGGCACTCGGACACACAGTCAGCAGGTACGAAGATCTGCAGCCTGCAGGGACGAAGACAGGATATATCAAGGTAAGATCTATGCAGACAACAGCTGAGCCTGTGATCGTGGACACGTTGTGTTCTTGTTCTGTTAGTATCAGTATCTACAGAGAAAACAATGAAAGCTGTGATTATTTCTGCACCAATATCACGATGAAATATTAACTTTTTAACATTTCAAATCCTTGATTTTATTCTGAAAGGAACAAACCACTGAAATCGCTGATTTTGCAAATTTCAGCCAATTTACTACAAACCACTTTACATCTACAGCAAACTATTGTTATATCATATATTTTCCCAATGTCCAGGGAGGCAACATTAATTTCTGTTTAATATAAAAATTAATATTAAAACCTGCTTGTTGAGTGGTGAAATCCATCATCCACGAATATCAAATCTGCATTAACTGTAGTCAGTGTTACACAATCGGTGAGATGGATTACATTGAAAAACATGTTTTGGGTTGTTCGCTGCACCATTCGATCAAATAGAAACTTGTCAGATTTATTTCTGCATCATAATAAGTTTGAACACAGACTCACAGATACTGTTTACGTTCGGCAACTTTGGAAACTTAAACTCTCTTCTGTGACTCTGAACAAAATTTGGCTCCACAACCTTTTCAGTTTATTTCATGGGTTGAAAGTTACTTAATGTAGTAACTGATCCTGAATCTTAAAGCTGATTTAAAGTCTAAAACAGGGGTCGCCAATATGTGGCTCACAAGCTAACAGCAGCTCACCCATAGGTCCTGAGAGTATCGTACAAACCATGGATGCATAGTACAAACTTTAAGCAACACAACTTCACTCAGTTAATCTACTCCAAATGCAACTTAATCAAATAAACAGACAGACCCAAAATTAAGTGTACTGAATGAGCCATTTGAAGTTCCTTGGATGTAGTGACAACTATCACTGAATTACTCCCTGAGGAGCTCCTTTTCCTCTGATTTCTAAGCAGATTTATTGATTGTTTATTACCAGCGGTATAATCATATCTGCGTGTTCATGTTTGACTGAATCATGACTCATATTTTTGTTTTTGGTACAAAATGTGAGTTTGATGGATGTTGATATTTGATGACTTGTTAAATGATCTTATTTAACTGATTTGGTGATACGATATGTGAATTAATGTATCCAGCACTATAAGAAGCGAGGAGCTCTCAGAAGCTTTTATTTTGTCAGAGTAGCTCTCTAAAGCTGGGAAATCATATTGTGATGATTCGATCATTTCTTATTATTCTTCTACAAAATCCAGTTTTATTAACTAAATTAATGATTCTAAGCAAATTGTAATCAAAAACTAACAAAGTGTCTTCACAGCAAATAACATTCCCACAAACTTCACTGCATTACACATCAATCTGATTATTTTGTATGGAACTTTGTTCGCCTCTGCCATATCAGGATATAGATAAAACTAAATTTTCTCTGTAATATTACGACATTGATTTCAGCATTCACAGCTCAGGTCTCATATCTCTGAATCCACAGTTGAGACTTTCCACAGTGGCAGATATTTGTCAGAGGTCTTCAGCCGCGGGGACGACGGCGCAGTTCACAGACATATTGAAATACTGGATCGCTCCAGCTCTGGACACAGAGACACTGTCTCTGAAGCGTGGTTCCTTTACCAGAATAATCACATTCATTTTATATAAATGGCTCCCTGTCTACCCCCTCAGGCTGCTTCTTTTTTCTTTCTCTGCAGCAAGAATAATAATAGAGGGATTATTGCCCTGCTTGTCGGGCTATTAAAACATGAGATTGAGAGACAGATACAGAGACAGACAGAAGAAAAAAAGGAGAGAGAGAAAGAAAGAGAGAGAGAGAGAGAGAGAGAGAGAGAGAGAGCTGGTAAAAGAGACATAGATGAGACAGAGAAAGAGGAAATGAGTGTGACGCTAAGAGAAGGCGGTAAGCTGAGGCGACAGTAATGAAGATAACTGCTCGGCTGTCCGCTGGCGGCCGGCTCCGCTCTTTCCTTGTGACTAATCAGACAGCAGTTGTAGATTAGCCAGGAGCCCAGAGAGCTGGCAAGACGGTACTAGGTGTACTGCAGCGCTCGCTCTCTCTCTCTCTCTCTCTCTCTCTCACTATAATGAGTACAAATAGCATGTCGACTGCCCAACCCAAACGCCCATCATCCGTATCTTATATTTTGTCTGCATCAGGGTTACAGCTGTGATTATGGCTGTGATTATGAAACAGGGACTCAGAGGGCTCATCCCTGATGCATTAGGTGAATAATAAAACCCAAATCATCTTTTGACTCAAACGTTCCCTAATGCCAAAGCACGAACAGGCCGCCGCTCCTCTCTGCAGCTTCGCAGTAATAGATAAATCTCCATTCCTCACATGCTGGAGGTATGAGCAAGGCTGCGATCACAGTTAGTCAGTAACCTCCACCGTAACAAGCGCAGGCGGTTTCCCTCTAATCTCATTTGCTGGCTGTTTATTAAATGAGTAGTGCTCCAAAACAAAAACCCAAGGACATTAATCTGTCGCTCTAAAATGAATCCTATCAGCACCGGGGACACTCAGTGGCTGTCGGTGGAAATTCATTCACAGAGACACGGGTTTTTTCTAACTTCTATAATCAAGGACAGAGCTGGAGCTCTTTAGTATTTCAGTCATTGTCAAGAATCTCATGAAAAAAACAAAAACCAACATTGAATTGATTCCACTGACTAAGTATCGTCTGTGGAGCTAGAGACTGATATAGCTGAATTCCTCTGAGCCACAGAGCTCCATTATTCCAAACACTACACTCTCAAATACTATATCATTACATAAGCATCAAGAAGCTACAGCATGGTGCTACTGGATGACTGTTCCTGCATGAACACACATATTGTCAAATGTGAATGAATCTGCTGCTGGAAATAAGTTTGCAGCGAAGGCATTGTTTCCTCCTGTTTGAGTTTCTCTGGCAGGAACAAATGGGCTCGAGGCTGAGAGCTATAGACGGTGCAGAGAAGACATAACGGACTAAAGCTTTGTTAGTTTTGGTCTTTTTCATGTAGCATGTAGAATAATGGCAGCTCGATCCTTTAATTTTTTGCGTCATATTATTATATTCACTGGGTTTTTGGTCATAAACCACAGCAGTGGACAAATTTAAATTTTGACCTGACGATGCCACTTTACCAGATTTCGTGATAATCCATCCGATGAGTGTTGAAACATTTCACTAACACAAACGCGCGTGTCTGGATGAAAAGTCAGGGGATCACCAAGGTCAGTGCACAAAACAACTGTCATTGTCATCCACAGAGCAACGTCGCTAACGTGGCTGCAAAGCCGATACTGCAACAGAGCGGCCGTCCTCACTAATGTGCATCATTCCCCAAAAACATTTTACACAAAAGGAATAACTACCATGGCAGAAACTGTGAGGAAAAATATCTGAGGGTTGACAAATTTACATCTTCTCATACATCATCTTATCACCCTGTTTTCTCTTTTACCCACATGCTGATGAAGACCCTGCGAGGTCAAAACCAGTCACTGCATAACCATTATTATGCCTGACTAAATAATGGCTTTTAATTTGCCTTTTCTCTTTGTTGTGCATAAGAGTGTTTTTAATTTTCATTTTTCATTTCTTTTATGGCTTTTCCTGTTATTCTGTGTGGGAGATACAAATATGCGTGCGTGTGTGTGTGTGTGTGTGTGTGTGTGTGTGTGTGTGTGTGTGTGTGTGTGTGTGTGTGTGTGTGTGTGTGTGTGTGTGTGTGTGTGTGTGAGATATATATATGTGTGTGTGTGTGTGTGTGTGTGTGTGTGTGTGTGTGTGTGTGTGTGTGTGTGTGTGTGTGTGTGTGTGTGTGTGTGTGTGCGAGTGTGTGTGTGCATAGTTGAGATTGGAGGAAAAGTGCTGACATGTGGAATTTGGGCTTAATTAGCATGAGCATGTGTGTCTGAATAGCGTGCAGCATGCTGCTCAGCACGCCTCTCTCCCTCTCTCTCCCTCTCTCTCTGCCTTTCTCTGGTTGAATTACTGCCAGTATAAAGGCTGGCTGGAGGTCCGCGCTCCCCCTGCTCTCTCTGTCACTGGAGCTAACTGAGGAATAACTCATCCCTACCAGCAGGATGGTAAATCAGCCACCACGTTCCCAGCATGCACAGGGGAAGGTTTCTCCAAATATGATCGCTGAGTGCGTGAAGAGGGCAGCATCAAAATGAGCGGATAAAACATTCATGCGATGGGGTTCACTGTCAGTGTCTGCATTATTAAACACACTGACAAAAATCTCCATCTTAACAAGTCATTTTGTGTATTATTGAGCCTTTGCATTTTAAATTATATGGCCAAAAATGTGTGGACACCTTTGTTTTGTGTTCCTTTGGTTTAGGTCCACTTTTCCTGGTTTGGACTTGGGCCTTCATTTCCAGTGACAGGAGATGTTAATACTCTCTCTCTCTCTCTCTCTCTCTCTCTCTCTCTCACTCACATCCATAATGGTTTTCACATTTTGGCACAGAAGAGCTCGATTGGTCTGTACAGGGCCGTGGCCTCAGCCCCACTCAACACATGTGTGATGAACTGGAACGCTGACCGGGAGCCAGGTCTTATCAGCCAACATCAGTGTCTGACCTCACTAATGCTCTTGTGACTGAATAGGAGCAAATCCCCGAAGCCAGGTTCCAAAATCTGATGGATTAATGATCATAGTTTTAGGGGGGAAAAAAGTCTGGGCATCTACACATTTTACTTGGTATCCACATAATTTTGGCCATTTTTTATTTGAGCTCCTTGCACTTATTAAATAGATATAATACTTAATACTTTCACCAAGGTTTCCTACTGCACTGAAGCTTTGTAACTTGTAAGTCGCTCTGGATAAAAGTGTCTGCTGAATGAATAAATGTTGCGTCATGTAAATGTAAAAAGGTACCAGCGGTGTAAGATTCACATCTTCAGTCCAAATCAATGTCAAGTTCAATTTTCCTGATTCTAGTGCAGTAACCGGCCTCGTTTCACGACAACGATGCTGATTTTTTACATTTTTCAAAGCCCCTTAAGCCCCTAAACAGAATCTAAACACATCAACTGCTTGTAACTGACGTCCACAAAAAGTACATAAACTGTGATGACGGGGTCACAGGAAGACCTTGTTTTATTTTAGGGGGGGCCACAGGACAAACAGGTCTGAAATCAGTGGCAGACACTTTGAAGGTGTTCGCTCAGTTTGAGGGTCATTAGGAAGAAGAAAAACAACCAAGGTGACATTGAAGATGTTGCATTGTTCATCATGAAGCATCTTAATAATCTAATCCTTTGCTCTTCTGCCTGAACTTCAGTGTCTGTGATCTCACGATAAAAGCCTCATTCAAGCCACTATTCATGATTTTGATATAATTTTTGATTAAGTTTAGGTTTGTGGCTCTGTTGTTGTAAGACAATGACTATACTTCTCTGTGCAACCTGTTACTGTGTATTTCTGCCTGTGTGCAGACATGCGAGTGTGTTATATGTGAGTCAGTGTCTGTATTTTGCTATTGGCAGTGCACAGCCCCCCCCCCCCCCCCCCCCCCCCCCCCCCCCCCCCTCCCTCCGACTGGGCAGAGGTTACCTAACAGCGAGCATCGTGTTGCAGGGATCAGGTTTGGAAACAAATCCTCCTGTTGCAGCCAGCGGTTCCTACAGCTGCTGGCAGCGCGCTGTCTGATCTTCTAAACTTACCCCATTTTAATCAAGCCTTTACTCTGCTTCTCTCCTCCTACAGGTCATTGGCTCAGATCCCAAAGTGCCCGGCCTCCTCTTCTCAGTCTCCCCTCAGTGCAGCGATCCGTCTGGAGCTTCCACCAGAGCCAGACAGACGTAGCCCTGAGCTACGAGGAAAGAGAGAGAAAAAGATGGAAAAAGCATATCAATCAATGAGCTGCATTTTCTAAACATAATAACAAACTGCCATGGTGGAGAAGATCTCTCTGCCAAGTTCTGCTGCTGCTGCTTTTAACTCTTAGAGCCAGAGAGCTACAGAGACTTGAACAGCAGATGTATCCTAATACTGTAAAACACACCGTGTCCTCCTTTCGCAGATTGAATTAGATGTTGAGTCAATTACATAATTAGTGTTTCTCTGTCAGGAGAGAGCAGCAGATTACACGCATCAAGCCAAGACTTTGTACATGCTATATGTGTGTGTGTTGAATCAGTCATAGGTTGAGTTCCAGGAAAACAGCCTGAGGATAATTATTCAATGTTATATTTCCAAGCAGCAACACAGATTTCTATTAACAACCCAATTATTATGTTTCATCAACAGTTCTGGGTAAGAAAGAAAATTAATACTGGTGGTGTTTTAAAGTCCCTAAGCAATAAAGTCCATAACCAATAAAATAACTAGACCAATAAAAAATAACTAAAGTTACATTAATGTAATTAAATCAAGGAAAATTAAACATCTGTACATGTTAAATACCAAAAAAATGAAATGAATAATAATAATAATAATAATTATAATAATAAAACAAAAAGAAAAATGGAAACATGCAATTGAAAAATAAAATTGCACATTTGTCTCAACAAAAAAAAGTAATTTAATTCAAAAGTGAATGAATATTAAATAAATCGCTTCCTCTTGTACACAATTTAATAAAATAAAATAAAAATTGATAAATTGGGTGCAATATGCATTGTTCTTTGTCCCTGTCAAAAATCATTTAAAATTAAATAAAGATTTACATTACTTAATCAATCAATACAGTGTAACTATACTTTCAAATAAACAACAATAAAACTAGAACGGCACTCAGTAGAGCACATACCTACACTAAGATCAAACATTTTCTTCCACCAGATTCAGATTATTATCTGAACCAAATTATACACACTCAAGAAGATCAAGATCAAGATCCAAACATTATTTCCTGAGAAAATGTTGAAAAACGCCCTATCTCTAAAAAAAATATCCTGGATCCGCCCCTTAAACCAGATGTGCACAAAAATGTAATGAGTTCTTCCCTGGTCCATGCCCCATTCAGCACCCAGTTCAGCACCTTTTGCGTAATTCTTCTGACAGACACACAAACAAACTAGAAGGGCACTCAGAGAGCGCAGACCTCCGCCAAGGCCAATGTCAACATACACCAGACTTCAGAGAAAAAAATTCAAATCCATAGTAAATGATCTGGATCTGCCCCAAACTTTAATGGGGTCTTCCCTGGCCCATGTCCCATCCCTCCACCAAGTTCAGTGCAAATCAGTTCAGTACTTTGTGTGTAATCCTGCTGACAAACAAACCAACAAACAAAAAAACAGACACCTAAATTGCCAATATTTTCTTTAAAACTTTCCAAATAAGAAAAATACTATGAATATATAGACCACAAGATAAATGGAACTCAACTGCAAACTGCATGTCAAAATTTCCAGACAATAAAGCAGAGGATAAAAGCGTAATGAGATAAATGACACAAATTCCAGACATATTTACACAGCAGACATGAATGTAATGTAGGCCAGCAGGCCTCTAACAAAAGACACTACACTGTGCATTGCAGCAACGGCTCAAATCAAAGACACAGCTCAGACAGGGAAACACGGCTCTGCAGGAATGATCGAATAATCAGTTAAAAACAAACAAACAAAAAGAACCATCCCCACCTCGTCTGCATCCACCACTTCTACATCTTCAGCCACACGATGAGAAAAGCAAACCAAATGCTGTTATTCAAAGCTCAGGTCACATGATTTCTGACGTTAACACACCCTCACCCCCCACCCCTCACCCCACCCCACCCCTCCCCTCCCCCCCATGGGATGCTGGGATGGAGAGTGCTGTGGCTGCATCATCCAAAGCTTTTGACAAGTGGCCGTCACTGAGGGACGAACCCCTCCACCACCACCCGCCTCCATCCCAGGAGTGCTGCATGACTGACAGGGCCTCCAGTGGATCCCCACCCCTCCATCAGGCTTCTGCTCATCCTCTGCAAAAAAATGATCCAACTTACTTCATTCACACTTTGTCTGTCCCCAGATCCGTTGATTTAAAACAAGACTTTATTTCGCTGCGTTCTGTATTTCCAGCTCGACTTTGAACGCTGGCACTCTCCCTCTCTCTGCCTTCCCTCTCACTGAGTAACCTCGCTGTGACAATCCCACTGAAACCGATAGGCTTTTCAGAGAGGGAATGAGAAATTGGTTATCGGCACTGACTGAAGTGACCCATTTATTTATTTTATTTTTTTCCCCTTTTTATCCAGCAAGCGTTTAAATCACTGAGCCAATTCCCTGCCTTTCTGGCCCGTTTCATTCATCCCCTCTTCATGGGCGCTTCAGAGCCTCCTAAACTATGCAGAAGTGTTTCTGTAGGCATGTCTTATTACTGGTGTGTGTGTGTGTGTGTGTGTGTGTGTGTGTGTGTGTGTGTGTGTGTGTGTGTGTGTGTGTGTGCTGCAGACTGAATATCTTTTGGACCTTATGCAGTGGTAGAAGAGGTGATAATAATGTGATCCATGGTTTTTGACACCTATAGAGTTCCTTACAGACATGCAGAGTCACAACTCCATCTGGCTGGTCCAGCTGTTTCCAGTGTGTGTGTGTGTGTGTGTGTGTGTGTGTGTGTGTGTGTGTGTGTGTGTGTAAGTCTGTCTGGCAATATCTCACCCTCACATACCTCAATATTCTCATAATTTCATAGACATAAATTTATCTTATCTCAGACCGGGGTTCCATAAAAACAGTTATATTAAAAAGAAGTAAACGTATTCTTCACTCCTGTCAGGAGAATCATCCACAAACACTCTCATTCTCATGGGAAAGCAGAGAAGTTACAGCTGCTAAAAACAACAGGATCCAGCTGTGAATAAAACATACAGTATCCACCACTAAAACTGCAGATTAATAATAAACAAAGGTATTACATTAAGAGTATTCCAGCTGAAATTGCAGATTGATTAAAAATTTACTGTAAAACGTAGTAAAAATGACCTCCCTGATCCAAACTGCATCTGATTCCATTGTTGCTTTGCAGCCAGTCATCAAGCATCAGATTTTAAAGCTTAGTCTTCCACAAATGAACACACATCACCATACACAACTAAGAATTTCAACTACACAGCATGTGTGTAAAATGTAAGAATCAAGAAAATAAAGATAAAGCTCTACTGAGGCGTCAGAAGAGTCATTTCAGAGTATTAACAACATGAAAATATACCAAAAAAACATGTACACTGTAATCCTACAAACAGCCCTGCACCATTATGCTATGATGATTGCTATGATCCACCCACTCTAATTGAATCATGTAGCAAAACAGAGGTTGTAAAATGGCCAGCAACATGGCACAACTAACAGGCGATGGCAGGTTTAGCTAACTGATATAATGTATAATTGTGATAAATTGTTTATTGACCAAAAACCAGACAATCAAACTTTTCCCCAAAGCATTTCGGTTTACAGCCACTGCTGGCGAAGAGGTGTATGATCCGAGGAACTCAGACACCAGTAATATCAGCTTCCTTGGTTTTCTCGCAGGCTGCAGCTACAAGTTCAATAAAGTTCAACCTTAATCCAATCAGGCGTAAGAGGGCGAGAGCCGCCGCCATTGTGTTTACGGTACAGGCAACAACCTCTCTCTGTCTGTCTGAAAGTTTGTTATGTATAGCGCTGTATAAGACTCCATTGTGTTCAGAACTTACAGAAAACAAATATTTGAATTTACAATAAGAAACTTGGCGTCTGCAGTCTGTAACACTCCTCGGCAGAACTCTGTCAGGTGGACGGGGTTAACGATATTTAATCACTCGTAAAAACCAACATGGCATGAAAGTGTTCACCTCCTTCCAACGTGTGCTGTGGCTCAGCGTGTGTGTCTGAATCTGAGGCTGTGTGAATGAAAGTGGTTAGCTAACGTTAGCACAGCTGGAGGCGGGAACAGCGGGAGTGTGTCGGCCCTGCCAGACCTCACGGTGAGGCCAAGACAGGAGAGGACGCACAGTCAGACAAGCTGAGGCTTAAATTTGTCTTGTTACCTCTGTTTTGTCCCTCTATCCACTGGCCTGTTGTTTTCAGACTCAAAAACTTTAGAAAATAAATAAATAAAACCGGTCTCTGGAGTGGCTAAATCTGAAAATGCCAGCTTTGCACTTCAGTGTGGGAGCGATGAGCTTTTGGAAAACAAGGACAGAGGCCTGCTCAGTCATGGCTGGGTGCTGTGTGGCCGTAGAGTCAAGAAGACAACTTAGATGTGTATGTTTGTTGTTGCCCTCAGTTTCTACACTGCATTTTAAATCAGCTAGTGAAAAGCTGTTGTCGAGTAACTAATAAAACCTTTAACCAAAGAGCAATAAAGCATACTGAGTTCATTTTAATGTATTTTAAATCAAGTCAAAGGAACGCCTCGTGGTAGTACTACAAGCGTGTGGGTGTGTGCGTGTGCTCGAGTGCGCAGACACGCGGCGCTCTCCACTCAGCGTGTGGCAGAAAATGGCAGACTGCTGTCCGCACACTGAGCGCTGGCGTGCAGGTCTGGCCTCAAACACGGCTCGAGCACCACCAGCTGCTGAGATATTTCACTTTGCACAGCAGCGGTTTCCGTGGACGCCAGCGAACACTAAACTACAGCCGACTGGTTCCTCTTTTATGAGCCCCCCCCGAAGCCACAATATCAAACAAACTGCGTGCAACAACAATGGCTTCCACCGCGGCCGAGGGAGCGGAGGGTGTGAGTGTGAGGCAGCCAGGTGGAGTACGGAGAAGACAGCTGGTGGAGCAGCTCACAGGTCGTTAAGTCATAGTCAACAGCAAATGCAAAATGCACACTATCACAACCTGTATTCAAATATCACACAGTTCCATTTGAATAACATTTAGCTAATACTTCAAGCTTGTAAACAGACAACAGTTCGCTCCTGGTTAAAGGGGAAACGTCTACACTGAGATAAAGTGGAGAAATCGCTGTAAAAAAGTTTGTTTGCTCCTGCAGAGTCTGTCAGCTTAAACTCAGTTGCCTTGCACCACAGAACCTTTGCAAAGCACAAGCAGCTAAATCCACTTTTTCGCTGTCTGTTCAGTATTTTTCAGCTCATAGTAGCTTTGGCAAAAGTGTAGCTAAACACACTGATACCAGCAGAGCTCCAGAGGCTGGAGACAGCAACAGCATCGTAGGAAGAAGACACGTATTCAGACATATTTTGACAAATTAGGGACTCAAGCATCTTGATCGAGCTTACAGACTGTGAAGAAGCAGATCACGTTGCACGGATAGTTGAGTAAGTAAGTGAGAATGCAAACTAAATTTCTAAAATACTTTTGAAGAACTCTCGCTACAAAGTGCTTCAGTGCAGGGAGAGAGGAAAGAGAGGAAACAAGAAGAAGTGTACAAGCCACACAACATGAACTTATAAGCTCAAAACCAAACCGAAGCAAACAAGTGAGCTTGTAGACGTTCTGTAAAACTCTTCAGTGAGTTTTTTTTTTCCTTCTGCTGCAAAAATTAGTCATCACCATCTAAAACATAACTGAGGTGAATGCAAGCTGACCACTTCCGTCATTTTCCAAAAGGAAGTGCCTTTAATGGATTTGGAGAAAAATATATAAAAAAAACACACCACTTTACAGCGCAGATGAAGATAAAAACCAAACACACCTCATATGTATCTCAAATATTTGACACACGTCTCCCACAGTCTTACATGAGTAATCTGTTTGCCTGTTGGTTTACCTGCCTCCCTGTGAGTCAGTCATGTGCTAATCCAGCAGTTTGCATCTGTATTTCTGTGAGAGTCTATCCACATTAAGCCCCAATCCTCAGCGCTCCATCTGAGCTCAGCGTCGGTCTATTGATCCAGATGCTTATCCGCAGCGTCTTACATAAGAAGACCTGACCGCCATTATTATTACAGATTCCTGCATTCGAGCAGGATTTCTGACAGGAAGATATTTCTTCTGGACAAGTCGCATTATGGTTTTTCTGTGACTAATATTTCATGTACGCATATGATCAAACCTGCGGTCAAGTGTTTAGAAGGTGCATAAACACAAATGTTTAATGTTGTCTTCAGCTGAAATTATTGTACGAAAATGCTCATCCAAAAAATCAGTTAATAAATGAGGTGATCAACTGAAAATAAATCATAATTAACTGCAATCAATTAACAGTTTAAGCATGTTTAAGCTGTTAGTCACCAGCCTGTGACAGCCTGGGCCAGTATTGTTTTCACCTTGTGTGTGTGTGTGTGTGTGTGTGGGTGTGTGTGTGTGTGTGTGTGTGGGTGTGTGTGTGTGTGTGTGTGTGAGAGAGAGAGAGAGAGAGATTGTGATTGTGATGCTATCACAGTGACAAAATTTGTCCACAGAGAAAACATAGAAGCACCTGCCAAAGTCCTCGAAGCTGTGTCACCCTGTAGGTGTCTCCAGGACCACATTTTGCCATGCACGTACACACACACACACACACACACACACACCCAGACTCACCAGCAGCCATACTGCCGCAGCTGGTAATGAAAATAATCCAGTCGCGGCCTCAGTTTAGATCGAGAGCAACAGCTCATCCAATTGAATCACTCTGCATCTGAAGCTGGTGAGACTCTGTTGCTGTGACACAAACACACACACACACACACACACACACACACACAAGGAGGGGAG
This sequence comes from Seriola dumerili, assembly GCF_002260705.1. NCBI lineage: Eukaryota > Metazoa > Chordata > Actinopteri > Carangiformes > Carangidae > Seriola > Seriola dumerili. The sequence continues at coordinate 18,865,197 of NW_019174307.1, forward strand.
GGGTTGCACAGGGCCACACAGGTAATAAGAACCTAGAATCCTAATGAAGTGAAGTGCCTCTCCATCTCCTGTCAGGAGGAGGATGGACGGAGGCGAGGGGAGGGAGGTTAGAGCGCTGGAGGATCGGTGGAGGCTGAACATTAACTGCTACTAGAAGGATTAGTTTACTAAATGGCTGAGGTAGGATGCAAATTAAGGAGGTGAGGAGGGACGAGGAGGAAATCAGAGAGGGCTGAGCAGGGAAAGGGGGAGGAGGAGGACTGAAAAGGGAAAAAAAAAAACAGCAATAGGGGAGTAGAGGAACACCTGGGTGGGGCAGCGACGGGATCTGAGGATTTTTGCTCGTAACGCAGCCTCAAAGAAAACTCTCGCTGACAACATGAGCACTTGCTTCTGCATCAGGGGAGACTGATGGTTCCACTGGAGAAAGGGTTAACTGAAGGTAGACATCGTATCTAGCAGTCTTTGCATTAATTGTGTTCAGTGCGGAACTTGCTCTTGTTGATTTGAATGTCCTTCAAAACCAAACGTCTTCACCACAGAGAAAAAACGTACAAATCAAGTACGTGGGTCTAAAACCTGCATCTTTAACTTCAAGAGGAGGGAACTCGACTCACATCCAAGTCTGTTTACAGGTCTTGGGGAGTACGACTGCATATGTGAGAAAAACATTGTATAAAGTCTGTTGTGGTTTGGGAGGGAGCTGTGTGAAGTCTGATAAACTGCCTGAAGTCAGGGGCTGGGGCGGAGGACTACAAGTTTGCAAATGAAAAAAGAAAAAAAATCTGGAGCTGTGGAGTTTGACGGAAGTGAGCTGCCACCGACACAACACACCCAAAATGTGCTGCGTTGATTTTGATTACTTTTCTTTATAAAACTGATCATGAGTCTGAGAAAACATTATAGCAGTGCAACGCAAAACTGACAAGAAGCGCGATACACGGGAAAGTGTCCGTTTTAAATCTAAAGCACAGAAAATAAAGTGGATCTGGGACACCCTGTTGGATTAGGATAAGAACAAACAAACAAAAAAAAAAAAAATGAGGACATCCTAATCTGTACGATTAAATGAAACAAGCCTTTCCTGTTTTTAAGCACAACTTCCAACCCTAGATGAATGCACAGCATTAGCATTGACGATGAGTGTAACCGTATAGGAATGCAGGGGCACCTGGGTGATTTGAATTCTAAATTAGGAGAAAAGGTTGTAAAATGAAAAAAGAAAAAGAAAAACAGCTTCCAGCTTTTTCCATCCCCGCAAACAGACGCTGAAGAGTTTCTTCAAAGGCAACGTTCGACATTTCCATTTTTTCCCTCTAAGACACATTCCCTCATGAACGCACACACACACACACACACACACACACACACACACACACAAACCCTCCCACCCACCTCTCAATGTTTCCCATCAGCCACTGAAATGTGGGTTAATGAGGCACCACCCGGGGGCACTGTCAGCAACACCTTCACTACCAGTCTCATCAGAGGGAGGGGAGACGAGGGAGTGGGTGGGGATCTGCGAGACACTGAGCACGGGCAACATCAAAGGTGCGAGTGTGGAAGAGCGCAGTTAATTATACAGAATGACTGTGGTATGTGTATGAACTACAAGTCTCCGGGGAGGCGAATAGAGTTGTACAGCAGAGACGGTTTACTACAGCAGCTGAGAGCTCGGCGCTGCGGGGATCTGGAACCGGTTATTTTCAGACACAGTGTTAAAAATAAAATGGACTTATTGTTGAGGCAGTTTTAAAGGACGAATTCAGGCAAGAACAAGAGCGCTGGTTGGAAAATAAAAAGAAAAGAAAGAAGCATCCTCCTCATCAGACCACAGCAGAGGCACAGTGAGGGTCCTGGCTCAACTTCTTTTTGTTTTGCAAAGGAAATCGATTGTAATTTAGTTTACTCTGCGATTTTTGAGACAGAGAATAAAATTATTGCTGCCACGCCTTTCCAGAGTTGGAAAATCCTTATCTCATAGTATAAATCTCACAGTAAACCTCACGATTCATGGATCTATCATGGAAGATCATATTTCAGTTTTCCACTTGTGAAAGAAAAGAAAGAAAGAGCACGTCGCTAGCAACACGGCCTTTTGAATTTTCTTCAATGTGTTGCCATTCTCAGTACAGAACAGTTAGTCACAGCTATGGTTGGCCACAAATATTCTAATATTAATTTATTGCATTGGTATTTAAATTTCAAAATCAGTATGCAAAGCCCTGTTTGTCTGTTTGTTTGCCTCTTATCTCGTTTCGTCTGTGCATCACTCCGCCGCATGCAAACCAGCTAAAGCTGGGTCTATGCTCGGAGTTAGCAACATGTTCATGGACGGCAGGCGGCGATTCATCTTGGTGTTAGCGTTCTTTCATTCACTCCAGATGTGTGCAAATGAGAAGACGCCTGCGACCCTCTTCAACTTGGTTAAAGGTACAAAGTGGAGTTTTTGGCCACTGGTGGCAGTATAGAGCAATGGTTTTAAGACAGCATGCGGGAGATACCCGTCACTTCCTGCTGTTGATTTCAGGCTACTCCGCTGATTGACTGTTAGCGGCCATAATGCTCCAAGACACATAGTAATGCATTCTTTAGTGTGATGCAGTTTGTTTAACCTTGAATTTTCAGTAGAGGTCTTTTTAAGCTTTTAACTTCCAACCTCTACTGCACACGCTCATTTACTTTAGATTAATGTTCGTCTGAGTATATGTGAGTGTGTCTCTGTCTGCGTATCATACGTTTTTATAGTGACTGTACTTTTGTTTTAACTGTGCAAACCAATCAGCGAATAAAATAAATGAATAACGTGGTGAAGACTGCTGGCAAAACAGCTTCCTTGTAAATAAATATGATGGGAAATAAATTAAAACAGTTAAAAAAAAAAATGTATTCAATATGTTTGTTAGATCTCAAGTATAAACACAATGCGTTTTGTTGAGTAACACAATGAATCTTAAACAGAAAATATGATTTGTTTACAGGAAAACTCCGCAAGGCGCCTTTAAACGTCACCAGCTAACTGTGTCAAGTCTGACATCGCTGCACTGTGAAGTTCAATTCCTTTACACAAGGTTAAACAACAACAAGTCACTTGTTGTTGTGGCAGTAAAGAGCACCTACAAATCAAAATGCTCTGTCATGTCCTTCTTCTTCTTCTTCTTCTTCTTCTTCTCCTATGGTTCCAGGTCATCTCGGTCTCATTCATATTTCATGTGTTGGGAGCCAGAAATGTTGCCGATGAATTATACAGGCAGCAGATGACCTGAGAGCAAACACCTTGCTTCTTTTGCATGAGGTTTTCCATGAGCGGCGCAGCAGATCTGCACTTGTTCAGAGAGGACAAAAGAGGGAGTCTTCTCCGCTCGGGAGAGGTGGTTCAAAGGAGGCAATTCATGCAAATGATTGACCGGAGCTATCATGTGATATGAGGCCTTGTAATGAAGATAAAGTGCTGCGGGAAGACTGGCGCTTTGAAGTGACACAAGGAGGGTCTGACACTGTGGGGTTATTGTGCTTCATCAGCTTGTTATTTTAAATTTTCTTCAGGTTTATTGTATTATTCATTTATCTTATTGATGTTTGGTCCGACGAGGAGGATTTCGTCTTTTGTGGCTCGGTGTCATTGTGACTGAGAATATGCTTTTATTCTGACCTGCCTTACCGATGCAGTGTGCCTGTGTTTAAGCACCAAGTTTTGACAGTCAAAGGAAAAAGTCTTGTTTATTTATTCCTTGATAAGATGTTTCTTCATTTAAATCAGAATTGTGTTAATTTTATACATTAATTTATTCAAGCAATGTTCTTGCACAGCTGCTTTTGCAAAGATAATGATGTATTTGAGAATAAAGGCCCAATAAAAAAAATAACCAAACAAATAACTTCTCTGTAGAGAACCATGTTTAAACATCTTCTTAGTAGAAATAAAATTTCTCTGCGTTAATTGATCACTTCTCTGATGGGAAAACAGTCGGCAACTATTCTGATGAATCTTTTGAGTCGTGTCAAGAAAACATACCAGAAGTTTCCTAGTTTCACCTTCTCAGTTTCTTTGTCCCGTGACACTGTATAATTAAACCAAACCACTAACTAATTAATTGAGAAAATAATCAGCAGATAATCAATAATGAAAATGATCTAGTTGCAGCCTTATGTTTTAGTATTGGAGCCAACACTCAGGTTTTGTGTTGACATAGGCACCAAACCACTTCAAATGATACCCAGGTCTAGTTCCATATATGTGAGAGATGGACATACACACACATGCACACTCACACACACTCACACACACTCTCAAACACACACAATATCTGTGATCAATATTACACACAATCGAAGTCTGCATGTCAGTGGCTCATGTTTAATTGATGAAGCAGCAAGCCATGTAATTACCCAGAGATCACAGAGGAAAACAAGCCTTGATAAAAAAAAAGAAAGGAATAATCTCAATAACAGTGTGTGTGTGCGTGTGTGTGTGTGTGTGTGTGTTTGAGAGCGTGTGTGCGTGTGTGTTTTTCACCCAATCAGCACCCTGGCTTTCTGTCACGCCACAGCCAGCCTCTCCTATCAACCGATGGAGGGTTATGGATCTCACTCAGCTTGGTGGCTGCATCTATAACAACTGCTACACAGAGCTAACCTTTACAGCGACAGGTAGATACACACACACACACACACACACACACATACACACACACACACACACACAAACACCTTGCAGACACCAGATCAAACTATACATCTCTTTTAACTGCCACTATCCAGGCTGCACTGTGGTGATAACAATCCCATGAGACAGTTTAAAATTCTTGATCTTCAAACGGGATGTTTGATGAACAAGTTTATGAAGCTCCGACTTTCCCCTCTGAGGAGCAGAAATGAAGCGCTCCCATCATCACTGCTCATCTGTGCCACACGATGAATGAGCGAAAAAGAGAGACTCATCCCAGAAGGAGAGAAACAGAGGCTGACATATACAGACAGAATGTGATATAATGAGTAATCTCTACATTTAGCTTTGTGTAATGCTGGGAGGAAAGCTAAGGCACACTGCTGGCATTTAACTGACACAGAGAAATAACAAGTGCGTGTTTTCAGCATGAGGCCACTCGCCTGAGGCTGAGCGCTCTGATGCACCGTTTCAAATCAAAAGAACATCCTCCATATTCTCTGTCTCTTAAAGCTTTAGAAATACTCTCAGATCCACATCAGGCCACAAAGAAAACTGCGACGTACCACGCCAAATGTCAGTCTGTTTTTTTCTGTCCTTCCACTTTCTACATCAATCATTCATTCATCATCTTCTTTAGTTTTCTTCAATGTAGATTTTCCTGAATTAGAGGGAGTCTGAGTCTATTCTGTTTTACTTATAAAGATCCTCAGTGTTCCTCAAAATAGAAACACAGGAGTCTCCTGGAGAATTTAACAAGTAATATAGGTTTATGTTATTCTTAATTCTTTCAACTTCATTTCTGAGATCGAAGGTGTTTTTCTGTTTATTTGCCATGTCGAAAGACTACAATACCCATGAGCATCAGCCAAGAAGAAGCCCGTCAGACGCACATATCTGAGCTGTGGCAAATTCAAAATGTGATGTCCTTCAAACTTGGGACACAACATGGTACCAAGTCCATCACAAACTGACCCATTATGCTCTGCCATCGGATGTTTTTTTAAAGAAGAAATGAAACTTGGGATTCGTAGTTGATGTCTCTCCTTCAGCTTTTATGCGCACAAGCTTGTACCTTTGATTTTTTAATGGAAGGCACCAGGGATTTTCTAAATCTAAATGTTCATCTTTTGTACTGAAGATTCAACCAGGAAAGTTTAATGTGCTTCCAAGCCATAGAAGTGATCCAACCATCAGTAACTACCAGTGTTTATGCATAAAATGAACAAGACTTTTACTTCTGGATCTGCTGCCTGATGCCCAAAACAACTGCTCCCACCTCACACCTTTATTTTGGTGCATTCTCAGCGCTTCTTTGTCAAAATAAATCTTATTTCCACAGTGAACTTGCCGGCTTTGTCATGTTTGAAATGTTATGACTGATGTCTTCTTTTCATGTTTGTGAATACACTCAGTTGCCAGTTTGTAAAGCACAGCTAACCATAGTTTAATTTTATTATTACCTATGAAAACAATATGTGTTTTTCACACATCAGCCACAAAAGACCAAACAGCTGAAGCCGCGCGTGATGCTGTACGTCTGGCTCTAATTACTTCCCAAGGCCAGTGTTTGTGCTAAAACCACAGTGCAAAGCAAAAAAAAAAACCCCACAACACCATCAACTATCGTGGCAGATACAGTCGCCAAGACGATGCAGTATGACAGTAGTCAGGTTCAACCGAAGGTCTGCGAGAACCAAAGCACACGCAGTTATCTGAACTCGTGTCTCTTTCAGTTTGGTAACCTAAACACACACCCACGCACACACACAGACACACAGACACACACACACAGAAACAAACACACACACACATGCACGCCCCCAGGGTGTTTTCCTGTGTCTGTTGTCATTTCTGCAGGGGATCATAATGACATCAGCATCAGCAACACCTACATCAACAACACATCAACAGTCTGCTCACATTCATATCCATATGCTCACACACACACACACACACACACACACACACACACACACACACACACACACACACACACACACACACACACACACACACACACACACACTCTCTCTCTGTCTCTCTCTCTCTATCACACACACACACACAGTCTGACCTCATTCCTACAATCTGTCTCTTAGGACAAAAAGAAAGAGGTAGATGAGGAGAGGAAAAAAAAAAAACGATATCAGGTGCAGTGAAGGGAAGCAACGCGTGCAGAGATGAATTCAGCCGAGGAGGAGAAAGGGAGTGGAAGAGGAATACATGATAAAGGCCTGACAGGACAGAGGAGGGGGAGAGTTAAAGGTGATTGGAGAGAGGGATAAGCAGAGAAAGAGATAGACGGGGTAGATAGAGGTATCATTGTCGTCTCAGGAGTGGCGTTAATAAACAAAAGGAGGCTAATAAGGCAGGAGAGGATTTGCTGGGCAGCAGATGGCTACGTGAGTCACTCCTACAACCAGGAATGAAGGGAGACAGGGAGATAAGAGAGGGTGAGGGTGGACGGAGAAGAGAGAAATGGAGACTGACGATGGAGGCAGAGAGAAAGAAAGAGAGAGAAAAAGAGAAAAAACATTCATGTATCCCATCAAAGCCTTTCTCCCTCTCCTTAGCCAGCCTGCCACCAAAGAAACCAGTAAATAGATTCTGCTGTTTTTATTTAGCCGCTGGGTCACATGCAGCTGCTCGGGATGTATGCTCCCCCGTCACAAACAAAATTGAATAAAAAGAAGAAAATTTCACTGATGTCTCGCTGTTCCCAGAAACTGAAGGGCCTCTTTTCAAAATAAGAGACCTCAGCTCGACACGAGAGTTGACTTGAAAGTTTCTAACGAGACTGTGCTCGCCAGAAAAATGAGACCATTTGTCGTTTGTTCAAATAGAGAAAACATTCATGTTTGCAACCCAGAAAATCTCAGTGAGATAGGTGAAATCTGCGTGAATCCACCCTGGAAGCTTTTCTTTGTTACATTTCGACTCTGCACAGGTTTTCAGGCGAAAACCTCAGGCAGGTTTCCAAAAACCAAACACCAATAAAAAGCTTTCAGCCTCTGAAAAAAATTCATCAACACCCAAAAACTTCCATCTAATCCATTTCAGTAGGGGAGTGTGTGGGTGTGGTTTGACCTGATGTGACAGTGCCGGCAATACAAGCAGACAACACCACAACTGTCACCGGGTTTTGATTCAAATAGAATCCAATGATATTTTTTATATCAAACATGTAATGGGTTTTAGAGGGCACTGATGAACAATGTTGTCCGGGTGACGGGGAGGTCAGATTAGAAAATGCTCACAGAGGTTGTTTTGGAAAGCTACGACAAATCTGAAGCCTGTTGAGCCGCGAAGATGACCCCGAAACAGAAAACACATTCTGGTCTGTTGTATGTGTTGCAGGCCTGGAGGCTTCAACAGAGGTGAGAAGAATCGGATAAAGCATAGTGTAACTGCACCTTAAAGGTCCCATATTGTATTAAGTGAGATTTACATGTCTTTTTTGATTATACAGCAGGTCTAGGTTCTATATCAATACTGTGAAGTATCAAAGCGATCAGTCCACAGAGAAATACACACAGCCTGTATTCAGAAACTGAGCCTTAAAACGAGCCGTCAGGACTTGTGTAACTTTGTGATGTCACAACAAAGCAGTCACCACTCTCAGCCATGCACCAATCCCGGGCTAGCCAAACCCACCACCCAACCCCAAATATATCTTCTTATGGATATCAAAACTTAAAATAAAACACAGGAAAAGTGTAAAATATGGGACCTTTAACCACACCTACTTTATGAATTTTATCCAACTGTTGCATTTTTTGTGTAATAAGACTTTAAAATATTAAATATGTGTTTTTTTTACTGAGAAAGGAATAAAATAAAAATGACTACAATCCGAAACCAATTGTTTTTACATTCAGCCACGTGTTCTCATAGTCCCCTCCTTTCTCTGGATCAATGCTGCCCCTTGACCTTGCTGAGGGGGAGTCAGTGTTTTCCAAAAGCCTTTCTTGTCAGCTCATTGTCAGCTTTAACAAGGATCCATCAGAGATACATCATGGCCTGGTATCGACTGACTGGCCTCCTAAGGACGCCTACAAGGATCCGTATCTGCTGAAGGCATTCTGGATGTCATCGTATGACTCACACCTTCTCACAACAGAGGGAGAGAAAGAGGAGGAGGAGGAGGAGGAGGGAGTGAAATAAAAGCAGGGAGAGGAAAGCTGGAGCAGCCCCTCTTCTTTATCCTCCAGAAGCCAAGGACAAGCTTGTAATTGGCTTACACTGTATGGGAGGAGAGATTTTCAGATGACAGCAGAGACAGGGAAGCATCGAGGGAGAAGGGGGGTAGGGAAAGCAGGGGATGGAAGAAGAAGGGATGAGAGTGATGAAAGGGTAGAGCTGGAGGGATGTGATGATTAGGAGCACGGAGGAAGATAGAGAGGGCGGCAGAGAGGAGAGGGGATGGGTGGCCACTGGGTTTGGCAATGAGGAGCGATGGAGGGCCATCGATCGACTGTCACCACAGTTTACAGGGACCTGACTAACAAGCATCAACACGAAAGGTTGGATGAACTCTGGAGTATATGTGAGTGTGCATGTGTGCAAGTGTAATATACCACATCTCGCGATTGTGTGCATCTTCTTTAGTGTATCATCAGGGATATCTTTTCCTTTCCAAGTGTGAAATGTCTAAACGTAAACAGTTCAGTCTACTCAGTCTACCAACTTTGTTTGGATCAGGAACAAAAAACGAGCAACGATTGGGGGTTTGGATCTTTCTGAGCAAGTTCTGTGGCAAGTTTAAAACCACAAGTAGAAACCCCCGTCTCTAAACTCTCGCTACCACAGAAGAAGACAAAAACGAAGTCCAGGAAAACACAAAGAATACGAGGGAGAAGATTAAGAAGAGATACCGTCACATTACTCACACACTGTGTTTGCTCTGAGCCTTCAAAACTCACCACAAAACTTGACATCACACAGTTGGTGCCACTTTCTATTCTGCCCAACGCAAAACAGAGGTCAGGACGCTCCGGGATCAGCTGACATGTTTCTGCAGGAGGACTCCAAACAATTGTTGCTAGAGAAGAATGCCTCATTTTGACTGAAATGTTCCAAAAGACAAACTGAAAAGCCATCTAATTAGACACAAAGGAGACAGCCAGCCACACTGGACTGTATCTTTTTATCAATGGCAGATGGAAATTCTTAATTACTAACCCCGGGAAGCCTTTTGCATATCCTAACCGGTGGGTACAGAGATGATTAGCCTCGCGTGAACCTCCTAAAGCCCCCAGTCCAAACCTCTCCCCTCCCACTCCCCAGCATCAATATCTCTATGCAAACCTGCCTGTGTCAACTCAATTTATTTTCCAATTTCCCACAGGGTGAAAGAGTGGCTCTCACTCTCTCTCCCTGTCTGCCATCCATCACTCTACAACTCTCTAATTTCTGTCCCTCTCTTTTTCTCTCTGTCCCCGCCTCTCGTCTCTTGTTTGTCTGTTTCCCTCTCAGCTAAAAATTTCAGCGCTAACGTGGTGTGCTGTCCTCCTCCTCCTCCACTCGCTGGTCCACAAGGAGCAGACTGGAGGAAACTGTTTACATAAGTGTTGAAACAAAGGCACTTATACAGGCAAATAATAGAACAGGGGATTGACGGAAAATTAGGCCGACGACACTTCAAACAAAAGTGATAAAAGCATTCAAAGCGCCACCAATCAATATTTTTATACCAATCAGTCAAATGATTAATGTTCAAGGCATCGCTCTGGAAACCACAGAAAGTTAGAACCAACTCTGGAGCCTTTTTAGCCACTTTTAGCTTAGCATAGTTTTGGTTCATGTCATAACCTCATCTTCGTCAGCAGTAGACACAAAGGTCTGACAAACCCAGTGTTCACTATACCTGCACAAAACCATACAGTCATGGCAAGCAGACAGGTTTAGCACGTTGCTGGTGAATATAGCAAAGCACTTAACAGCTAAAAAGCCAGATATTCTTCTCAGGTGTTGCAGAGTAAAAAGGAAAAGGGAGCGTTGGACGTAAATTCACCAGGTTCAGGTTCATCACATTAGCCAAACTTTGTCAGCACATAAAATAAAATAAATAGAGCTGCGTGATTTTTTTTTTCAGGTTGTTTCATTTGAAGTCAATCAGCAAGAATATCAAATATTCTCTGGTTCCACTTTCTCATATTTAAGGACGTTTATTAATATCATACCAAATTTAATTTAGTTGAGTTTTGGATTGTGAAAAAAAAAATCATCACCTTGGATTTTCATTATTTGTTGATGAACATCTTCCATTCATAGGTAGGCTATATGAGCTTTTATAACACACTATAAGCAGCTATAATTGTTTGTATCTCCTCCTGTGAGGTATCCATAAGTGAAGGTTGCTGTATAAATAGATAAACGATGACAATACAGTAAAACACAGGTGTTTATAAAATGATATAAAATTTCTTTATTGAATGAATGTTGACAAATACTGTTCATTGGCAAACAGTTTCATGAGCCCTTATAGCTGTTTACAACTCATTATAGTGTTATAAACCATCCATTAAATGTTTATATTCTGCTTATAAATGTGAAATAGTGGCTTAAAGTAAAGTGTTGACTCTCTTCTTCAGTCATTTGCTACTCATATACATGAATATTGGCAAGATAATGTCAATAATATCATCATATTGATTCCAACCAGATCAGTCATCCCTGGCTGCACCTCTAGTTTACATATGAGGCCACAGACCGGGCCGGTTGATATTCATGCTGCTCTGTGAACGGCCAACAACACACACAAGCACAAACACAAGGGGCTGGCCGGCTGCAGAGGAGTACACTATCGACCAACCAGGAATTTATCAGCCACAACAATTAATCTTGTGAGAGGCGGGTGTGTGTGTGTGTGTGTGTGTGTGTGTGTGTGTGTGTGTGTGTGTGTGTGTGTGTGTGTGTGTGTGTGAATCTCTAAATGTGCCTCTGAGAGAGAAATGGGGCGAGACTACAAGATCATATTGGAGATATCATTCCTGCTGACCGCCCCTGACACACACTCACACACAGACAGACAGACAGACAGACAGACAGACAGACAGACAGACAGACAGACAGACAGACAGACAGACAGACAGACAGACAGATAGACAGACAGACAGACAGACAGCCCACATGCAAATACAGACACACAAGATTTTAGAGGGTCAGTCAGGCATGAGGAGAAGCTCCTCACGTTCCCTCTACCTGCAGATCATATAACATTTTCAGAGATGGTTGAGCATCCAGACCAGGCTGGATCTATCTATCCTCCTTTTCTTCTTGGAGATACTTTCACCTTTTGAGTTATAACTATGGGTCAAGTCAGCTTACAAAGAACACGCTTGATATACAGTATGAGGATCTGAATAAGCAAACAGTACAGAGGGTTGTAAAACTGAGCTGCGCTGTCAAAGGAGCCTAAAAGAGCTATCTGTGTCTATGCAAAGCGTCACATTACACCTGCTGTCATCCCCCTGACTTCCCTCCATACAAGGCTACATGAATTATTGAGCAATCCCTGCTTTGTCAACTACTACACCGCCGATTGAGCGGAATAAATACTCAACCTGCTTACGCCATTCATAAAATGACAATATCCATGCACGCAAAAGGTTGTTCCCAAGACGGAACAGGGAGTAACCCGAGTACAATGATGCTGTTATAAAAGAAAGCATGATGTTAAAGAGAATCCATGCAGTCCTGTCACTCACAAAGCAGAGCACATGCTTCCTCTTCATCTCTAGTTTTTTCCAACCACCGGCAACAACTGTCTCCACTCTGCAGCTCTGTCCACCGGAGAGGCAGAGCTCCCGATGCTACAAACTCCTCACCACAAGAAGATAAAGGGCAGGAATATTCGCAGCTTTGTGTACTCACCTTTGTTATGAGGCCAGTGTATGTTTGGTGGTCGGCGTGTGTTATGAGCTCCGCGGCGCAGCAGGCAGCCTCTCCTCTCCGTCTCGCTCCCACCGCGAGCTGGAGTAGAGTGCGCGCATGTGTGTGTGTGTGTGAGAGAGAGAGAGCGAGAGAGAGAGAGAGAGAGAGAGAGAGAGAGTGTGTGTGTGTGTGTGTGTGTGTGTGTGTGTGTGAGTAGGAGCTCTCTCACTGGCTATTGTTACAGGGAAGGGAGCCAAACTGAGCATGCTCCAACATGAACAGCCCTTGTGGTTGGCATGGAAACCGGGAAGCGGCTGTTGTGTTTGAGTTGTGAGGTGCTTTCTGTTATGCACACACACACACACACACACACACAGACACGCACACAACACATGGCACACACCACACACACACACACACACAGCAAAGTGCAGGCAGGTGCCGCTGCTCTATCATCGTCCTGGCCACGTTTCGACACTTGATTAATCCTTAATTCTCCCTCATTTTATTCCCTTTACTCAGAATGAAATGACAGCTGCTCTCTCAGCCGATGACCTGGATCACATACACAAGTTCACAAGGTGTCCTGGATAAAAGTAACCAACCACAGGCCAGAGTTCTCAGTAAAACACCTGATTTTTTATATGTGGTAAAACCCCAAATGTGACAAATAACAACAGAGTCAGTGACGTGAACGTATCATAAGAAAACTCTGATGGAGATATTGTGTCTAAATGAATAATTACAAGTTACACAGATGAGTCAGAGTGAGAGACCTTGCAGCTCTTTTCCGATGAGTACATTTTATGCTTTCATTACCAAGTCAACAGTCGAGAGATGACAGGAAATAAGGGCAGAGAGAGTTGAGGAATGACATGCAACAAAGCCCCCCATGGGCGCCGCCTTATCCTGGGCCTCCACAGAGTTCCAGTGAGAAGTCTGTCATGGAAGAATATCTACTTTTAATTGGTACCACTGTTGTAAGTCAGTCTTACTGGATGTAACGAAGCATGTAACATAACTTTAACATAACTTTCCAGAACGGTCTGTCCTGATTCATAATTTACTGGGCAGCACACTGGCGCCAATTGAAGTAGATAAAGTATGTGGATACGCTGCCAGAATTATATCTTAAGTAAACCTGATGAAGACACGTTGGAAAATGTATCTTTTTAGGAGCATCAATTCAGTGTGTTATTTTAATGTTCTGGCCAATGCACCAGATAAAAAACGTGTATATGCATATACAAGGCTATTCTTTAATTCTTATAGTAGAGTTTCTGTCTGGGTTGTTGCCAAGTTCGAACATAGATCTTTAAACAAATGAGAACTTATATTTTTGAGGATATTATAGATTTAAAAAATAACTCAATAGGATGAGCGAATAGTTAAACTATTTTCCAGTCCTTTTCTAGTCCTCACAAGGAAAACGACTTTAACGACTGTTAAAGTCAAATCCCCCAAAAACAACATGTGCACAACAAAGCTCTATAGTGTCTGAAGGAGGCAAAGGAGGAAGTAGTATGATGTATGTGAAAAAAAAAGACCACTATTTGTTACCCACTATCTATGTTGGTTTCTTTCAACCATGTCTTTCCCTAACTTTCACCAAGTGGTTATTGTTGTAACCATGACAACAAATGCCCCTCAACTTTAAGTGAAACCATGATATTCCCCATCCTAACCAAGTTGGTTTTGCGCCTAAACCTATAACCAAACCTCAACCACGGTGCTGTGGCATCATATAACATGATGTCACCGTGTCAATAGAGGCATCAGGGAGTCAGATCAGACTGAGCTGGTGTGTGTCATTCTGGACATCCAGCATTCAGTATTTTGTTGTTTAATTTGGATGACTAGTTGTGAATATCATGAGTATCACATCAATACTGAGATAATACAATAATAACTACTATAATAAATTGATCTGGCCTTTATTTACATTACAGATGTGAGTGTTATTGACTGTGAAGGGCTGCATTATGCAGTAGAGTAGAATCTCATTAGAAGAAGAAGAAAATAATTGACACCAATCAATATGAATTATGAAAATGAATGGATTAGTAGGTATTCCTGTATCACCACACAGCACTTGTCCTCACATACTACCAGGGTGGGGTTTAAAAATGAATCTGCATCTCAATAAAATCCCATTTTCCTCATTAATATGCAGATTTATTTACACAGCAGGAAGCTCAAAATCTAATCGGATCATGTGCTCTGTCAGAGGAGCATGTGTCATAACAGGCTGTGCATCAAACATCATGCATGAACAGTGAGTAAGTGCGTTACAGAATTAAGCCGAGGCCCTGCTATCAGAGTATGTGTCCAGTGCTTCAGTTTGCCATTTGCTTGCCATATGCAGAGAGACTCCGGGGGCATCCCACAACCACAACTTCCTGTGGGAATAACAGTCACGAAAGGCACCATGCAGGCATCAGCCAGACGGCTCTTGGCATGTTTGTGTCCATGAAACAGAGTACAAACCAGAGCTACAGTTGCCTTATTGCCAGAATTACACCGAAGCCGACGCCTTCTTTCTTTCCTTCCCCACATCCATACGCACTAAAAACACAGCGTCCTTCACTTTGCTTACTTTACCCTGACAGCAAGAACAAGTGACAGAGCGAGAGAGCAGCGAGATATGAGGCGTTAGTGGAGCCATTATCAGCGGTCAATGCAGCCCACTCGCAGTAGGGGGTGCGTTCACTAAGCACCTGCTGTTCTGCATCACAAGGCTTTCCTGCCTTCAACAGAAGGACAGTAAAAACGTCCAAGGCTGTTAACGTGTTTATTCAGTGTTTAACAGCTCCATCACACATCAAAAAAAATCAATATGGGGACCACAGGAGGGCATTAATCTGAGGATGGAGGTGGGTCTGTGAGTTTATGTTTATTAAGTATATGAGTATACAGTAATATACAGTGTGTAATCATTGCCAAACTGTTGAAATCCACTTTTACAATCAATATTGACCATTTGAATTTTACTGCACACGGTGGCTGCTCTTGACTTGTCGTCTCCATGAGGCTACCAGGCAACCAGCACAGACTCCAGGAAGTCACTTTACATGACAGTGAAGCTGCATTCACTGAACTCCACAACAGTCTGACAAAATGCATATAATGACTTAAATAAATTAGTCGCAGCTAACATATTAGCGAACTGCTGCCTATTTACACTCCTTTAAGCTCTGGTTTGGTCTCGCCAACTCAAATATCTGGATTTTTTAGCTGCTAAATGTTCTGTTTTCTGCACCAGCTGGTCTCTGACGGCCAGTCTGCTGTGTGGGCTGAGCAGCCAGTGTACAGTGGGTTTATCAGAGCTTGTTTGCTGATGACAGCTACCTGCTGCTCCTGGAAACAGCAGAATCCACACACTCTACAACCAAAACAATGAGCTAAAAGAGGCTAAAAAAGCTCCACAGAGGTGCAAACTATGACTGACACCATTATTGGATCCATTGTTATATAAGTCTACTGTATGCAGACTATTTATAGGTGGCTGTCTTGGTGTAATGTGCTCTGGCTTTGCTCTAACTTGTGCAGATAATGCGCACTGTCATTTCTGGTTTGAAAGCCCAGACATGTTTGTGTAGAAGCCAAAAAGAAGAAGCCTTCACTGCAGGGTGTATATATGAGTGTGTGTGTGTGTGTGTGTGTGTGTCTGTCTGTTAGTGTTGAGGTTGGCCCTGTCCTGTTATCAGACCCATACAGAGGTGTGGGTGCTACTGACACCAAGGGTCGAGATGAGATGTATCCACTGAGCTGTCCTGCTCCGCCCGGCGACACATGGCTAGATAATTTATGAGGGCTTCACCATTGGTTCAATAATTCATAGGGCCCTCGCTCTGCCGTGGGTGAGTCACGGACAAGCCTTTTACTGAGAAACGAAGGAGAGAGAGTAAGACACAACGAGAGAGAGAGAGAGACATTTGTGGGGTGCAAACTCAATAAGAACTTGCCACACCATTACTTTCTGAGGCCTGTTAAATATAGCACAGCCTCCATGACTCAGGGGAGGAGCTGCGAGACGAGATGAAGGAGGGTGAAGCCAGCTTTTAGTGATGAGTAAGTAACCGTGGGAGCCATGAAAGCATGAAGCAGCCTACTGAAGCAGAGGGCTTTCCTGAACCAATAAACACAGCAGGAAGTAAAGACAAGACAGGCTTCACTCATGTCATTTCTCCACATTATTACACACACACACACACACACACACACACACACAGATGAGGCCTAATAGAGTGTGTGCACAGGCAGCATGTTCACACAATCCACACCTCAGTGCTGCACAATAGCTGTTACTGTTAGCTTTACTAGAGAGGAACGATGCATTGTTGTTGACCCCCTTGGCTGGATGGAAATGTTTACATATCGAATGGGGAGGAGTGTGTTAATACAGGACAACGCAAATAATTTCCTTTGCCAACGCGTTCATCCGGCGCTTGATTACTTGGCAACCATGGGGGCATTGTGGGGCACAGTGTAGTCCTTTGATGCCTGACAATCGATAGAGTGATGGGCGACTGGCGGGAGGTTGATGGAGGGTACAATGCACAAAGGAACGCGGTGACACACATACAGGAAAGTAGCCACAGGCTTGACACACTGAACTATATTTAAATAATCAACTGGGTCTTTGTCCACTGACATTAAGGTAAACTTGGGTAAAGTTGGTCAATCAGAATGAGTTCTACGTTCTGTAATATTGTTATTTTTTCTATACATCACCTCTGGTGTAGACGTTTGCAGACACATCAATGAAGTGTTGTGTGTTTCTGTCTAGTCTGCCTCCTTTTATTTTATAGTGCGAGAAGGGGAGGTGTGTAATAAAGTGTGACTACATACGCTTCAACCACTTGACTTGCTGATTTCATATTTAGTGGTTGCGTTTACACTTGGGTGCATTTCAGTTTTTTTCTTGATTGTTTTATGTTATTGTGCCTGAAGATCAACATAATGATCAGTTTTATTAAGTGATTTACAGGTGACTAATGAATATCTGTCTGACAGAATATATTAGCAACTATTAAATGCACTGTTGTGAAATTTTGTACGGACATACATCGATCCCAGACAATGAATTTGAATGACCTCTGTGAATCCTCGAGCACAACTACGAGGTTGAAATTTGTGGTTTTGAACGAAAAGACTTGACAGCTATTGGATGAATGGCTGTAGACTCTGGTTGCTTTGTGATAAGCTTCTCTACTCTGCCGTTACAGTAGGATATTTGTATCAACACAAACATATTTTGACCAAAAGTACTGAAGAGACGGGGATGCGGCAGGGGAAGTGGCCCACATTCCTCTGCAAAAACTGCTGCTTCATTCACTGATGACGTGTGTGTGTGTGTCTGTGTGTGTGTGTGTGCAAAACCCACATCCCTGGGAATACAGTCTGCTAGATATACTAACATCTACGGTTGCATCTAATGGGTATTTTTTTTTTACCAATTACCAATTATGTTTCATTTAATGGTTCAATTCAGAAAATGTCAGATACAATAAAATCAAAATGTCCTTTACATTTTCCCACATGTCGAGGCGATGAGACGTTCAGTTTACGGCAAAACAAGAGAAAAGCAGCAAATCCTCACACTGAGTGATTGATGAATGATTTCAACAACTAGTTAATCACCAAACCTGCTAGTTTTCTGTTGTTCAACAATGATGCTTTTCTGCACTGCTGACAAAAATACCAATACCCATATCAAAATCTGGGCCTCCTACTATAGGTCCATCAATCGGTCCTAAAACATCGCAGTGTTTTGTATTGGGGTGCTCTGCGGTGCAGGCTTGTTGTGATGATCTGCTCTGCTCAGCAACAGCTAAATATGCTGGTGCTAGTGTATGTGTGTGTGTGTGTGTGTGTGTGTGTGTGTGTGTGTGTGTGTGTGTGTGTGTGTGTGTGTGTGTATGTGTGTGGCTGTGTGTGTGTGTGTGATTTTATTGATTGGACCAGGCTAGGAACAGGTGACCGGCCTGGAAAAGGGGAAATAAATGGAAGACAGGGCAGCACATAACCATCATGACCCATTAACCTCATTCATTATTTAATTTTCCATCCGCTCTCAGTAGGTCTGATAGGAAAGAGGGGCTGCTGCACAACTCCATTAAAGTGGCATTTACATGTCAGATGTTACGTAAAGAAAACTCGATGACCCGTATTCTCAGATGTGTCTGTGAATGAATATGTCAGCATACAGTGTGTGTGTGTGTAAATGTGTGTGAGTGCGTACACATGTTCCCTCCTGAGCTCTGTATTGGCTGATTTAAATCCCCCATGCGTAGAAGGGGGCCTGCTATCATAATCAGCATGCCTGCAGCCACACAGTACACTGAATGAACCCTGGCCCTCCTGATGGGAAGCCTTGAAATCCAATTTTCCTGTCAATCTACCCGTCTCTGCAGTGTGCCATACAGTCCTGCTCAAAGCTGGATCACTTTGTACCCCATCCACATGCCTCTCTCATCAGCTGGCCTTGATTGGTCTCCTCCAGATGATACCACAGATCTGGTTAGCACGACTGATCTAATGCAGGATTATGCTGTTGGAGGCTAATATCGTTTTCATCATCATTTCCAACTTGAATATGCACTAAACTGGCTCCCCGGCTGAAATATCGCCACGGGAGAAGGAGAGAGGGGCTCTTCCTTCAAAATGTTAAACAGTTCTATCCTACTTCACGTGACGGCGCCTCTTTCTGCCAAGAGGCACCAGCAGTATCTGAATCTGAAGTATTAGCCAAATAGGAAATTGGCAAGCTGCAGCACAGAATTGTGACCGAGTTTCATTATCGAATGGAAAACTCTCTTAATATTCAACCTACATTAATCGACAATAAAGACATGATGGTTTCCACATGGGCGTCTCTGTGCAACGCATCCGCATCTGTGCAGTGGACTGGATGTATTAAATCGCCAGAACAGAGAGGAAAGCAGAAGAAATGTTGGCTGGATTATCTTAGGTAGAGGGAAGATTAGCCTCTGAAACACAAAGATCAATGTTATTCCTCTTCTCCGGAGAGGCGGCGGCTCATAAAGACTCTGAGCTGCGTGGGAGGCAGAAATAAAAACACATTAGCCATCAGAATTCAACCGCGGCAATCTTCATAGTAATAGTAGGAAGCCTGGGCGTACTGCAGAAAATTCAGCATTTACACATCAATAGAGAGGGCTGGCTGAGATGTATTATAATGCAGAATATTCAGACAGTGGGCGAGGCTTTTTGAATCTCAATGACACTGTACTCGGGCCGAATGAAGGCAACAAGCGATGGCTGTGAACTGCTGAAGGGGGTTATTCTGCACGAGGACGAGGCCCATGTCTGCACCAAACACAGTTGTGCTGAAGAGTGCGACATTATGCAACGCCGGTGACATAACCAAGGGTCCAAGGAAAGAGCGGGAAGCCACACAAGGTCGCTGCCCTTTGAATAACGGCACGTGGAAAAGCCATTAGAGGAGACCTCGGGCTATCTCCGGATCTAAAGGTACACCCAGCAGTGACGCAGCTGCCATAAAAAAAAGGAGCTTCTAATGTTAAACACAGAAAGAAGTGAAGACACTGTGGGAAAAGCTGTTGTTTATGTAAGTGTACAAAAAGTACGGATTTCGCAAGGAGGTTAAACCGTAGGAATCAACATGCCAGCCAGGCTGCGTAATGAGTGTGTGTGTGAGAGCTGTAAATCATGTCTGTGATATTAAAAACCGGTGTGCAGTGTTTACGTGTCAGATAAGCCCTTCAAAATCATAGATCGATCACTCAAACTAGTCTTCCTAGATTGTATTTCATATCATCTCACTAGTAACTGATGTATAATTTTTCCAGTAAATAAAGACAAATGACACATGTATGTTGTATCATGACAGCAGGAGGAAATAAGAAATGAATTGGAGAGGATTATTATTGTTTTTTAAATTATTATTAATCAAAGCGCACTTTAAATGACATAACTGAACTGCAGCAGTGAGACCACAGGCAGCCAGGAAGTCTTCTGTCAGACTCTCATACATGAACAAATCTGACAAGCCCCAAAGCTCCCAAGTGGCAATTGTAGCCTACAGATACTAACAGTTTGGCATTTATAGGTGTCAAGTGTCATGGCCAGTGTTGCCAGACTGTAAGAGCCCAATCACAATCTAGGAAATCTTCATTTAGGAAAGGGTTCATAAGCTCAAAACCACAATTACAATAATGAAAAAATTCTAATTGACTATAATATAGAATATGAACGGAATAAAATAAAAGTCTTTTAAATACAGAATAAATGTTAAAAGTTTTCACTCATGTGAACAGATGTAAGGTTTTGCATTCAGTACATAATAATCGAAATAGGAAAAAACTGTTTCAAAGTAAACAGCATTTGGTTTGGTCAGTCATCAGTTATCATTCATTGCATGTCAAGCTGAAGTCAGCACCAATCTCAATGGTTAAACTTGGATGAGAGAAGGGGTCAATTTATTGAAATATATCCTGACTTTATGTCGATGGAAATCAGTCGGATGCCACAAAAAATAGTCCAAATGATCATAATCTCTTCAACATAATCTCTCCAACGACATTTTAAAATTATTTCACTATTTTGTAAGTATTTCACTACTTTAAATAAGGTGTTACAGCCCAATATGGAAACACTGGTCGTATGGGAGCTGGTATCATCCTATCACCATCTCCAACAAGTCTACGAGTTTGTAGTGCTGAACCATGTCAGTAGCTGGATCTTGACTAATTTCTAACAAGACTAGGTCAAAACCTAGTATATGCCAGCGAATCGAACTTTGCTTCAAACGCGCTACGTCGGCAACACTGCAGGCTATAAACTCCCCCCTAATGGAAACTGGTTGCACTAATTCATTTTTGAGAAAGCAACAGCCATGGGGGAAACTCCGACTCAGTCATGTGGCGTTTGGCTGACCAATGGGGGAATTATGATCACTCAGTCAGTCAGCAACATTCGCAACATTGTGGTTCAGCCAAAAAAGATCAGTAAAGGATATTTTCATCTGGATTTAAATGGTCCAACAGTTCTTGTTCCTGCTGCAAGAAAATGTTGATCACTGCTTATTACACATTTGTCTCAGAGGGCTTTACAGTACTCTACATTTGATTCTTCCTTACACACATCTTTAGACCCTTAAACCCCACAGCATCTTCTGGTAATAGAGCAGCACTGTTTCTATTTCAGCACTTCATGGCGGAGAGAGACAGAGGGAGAGACAGGAAGAGGAGGGAGGATGTACAGACCAGTAGTTTAATCCAGTTTTTACCAACCAAATTGCTAAAGGCAAAGCAGTTACACTGGGAGTCAGTGCAGGGACTTCAGCCTCTTGAACCAGTCAGTTTCCTTCAGCCTGCTGATCAACTAACCAACCTTTTTGCCGCTTTCAGGATAATCCTCCCTCCTGGTAAAAAGGTGCTCTGACCTGAATCCTAATGGTCCGGTGGAAGGTTGTGAAGGTAAACAAATGCAGAACACACACACACACACACACACACACACAAACACATCAAGCAGAGGCCGTCTTCAAGCTGTCAGGTGGAGCAGCGCAGAGGTTTTCAGTCTCATTAACATTCTGCATCTGGCTTCACATCACACACAAACACACACACACACACACACACACACACACACACACACACAAGCACACATCTCCTCTGAGAGAGAGAAATATATTTTGCCAATGCCTACACTGTACGGACTGGAAACCCTGAGAGAACAATACCTCACTGTGTGCAGCGTACGTTTCTTGCTCTTTAAGAAAAACACTCACAGGCAAAAATCCACTCAGTCACAATTCTATTTTTGCTATTTTTTTATATTGTGGAACAGAAACTAATGGTTAATTACTGCAGGGGTAGCCACTGGGATCTGGTGAGTGATTCTTGTTGTCAGAGGAGATTAAAAAAAAAAAATCGCTACAGTCTGAATCTGTTACAGTTTCATAGCTGAGAGCAGTGATACAGAGATAGCATCATATCAGGTGATAACATAGAACTGCAGAAGAAGAAGAGCTGGGTGAAACTCTCACTGAACCTGTCACAGTGTGAGATCTTCAGTGCTTTATAAAATATATTCTTTAATGGATTTTACTGTTATAAAACCGCTGTCATATGGCATCATGGTGATACCTGAATCTGAAGTTTAAAAAATGATGGTCATTTTATCTGCTGTGGTTGTTTTATGTCTCAGGGTGGTTGGTTATGTAATGCTCTGAGGTTTTGGTTCATCTGAGCAAATTCCATCAACCACATTGAATTGTTAAAAAAAAAGGACAGAATCTGAAAGAGAAATCAGGTTTTTAAACTTGTTAGCATTTCCATATGATGTTTTTTATATAACACAAGATATATCGTGAGTGAAATAAGCAGTCAGCGCTATGACTGCGTAGTTCCACCTTGGAACTGCGGTGAACCAATGACTCATAAAAACGGATTCAGACAGCCAGGGATTCATACGCCATGTAACCTAAGAAACCAATCCCGACAAGGGGCGGGGCAAAACAAACCCGAAACCTTGTCAGTACAGAGAATGAGAGTTTGAAATCGGCAACACCGCCGCTGCCGTTCTGATACGTCTCCTAGTCACCGACTTGGGTGCACAACAAACTCCTCACTCCTCGACAAACTCGTGAGTCTGGGTCTGACTGAGGCTGAGTCGCTCCGATGATTTCTCCACTACCCATCTTGATACGCTCTGCTCTTTCACCTGTCAACCTGGGGCCTGTCACCTGAGGGGTGAATGTAAAACAGAGATAACCAAAATAAAACTCCTGACCGCTTCAATGGGGGAAAGACAGAAACTGTTTTTTCTCTCTAATGTAAAGTGACCATTCTCTACTTTCTCTTCACTGTTGCCTTGAGGAAGAATCAGACAGACATGTGTCATGTGGAATTAGTGGTGGGAGATACAGGTGAAATCTTTCATATGGAATCTGACATTGCAGGAATTTTTATGGTGCGTTTTTTTCTGGAAACCTGAATGAACAGATTATATGAACAGATAGATCTTTACCAATTTAGTGAATTAAATATCTGACAAATCAAGGTGCTTCATCACATTGATATAAAACATTTCTAAATTTATCATTGCCATAAAGCAGTATTGCTCACGATGTGCAAAACATTCTCTAATTTACAGTATAAACTGTTCAGTAACATCTCTTCCAGTTGACAAATTTCTGTTCTCTTATGACATCTATTGTCTTATCACCCAAGCCTAGTGTGAAACTGTTCACTTCAAACTATCTCCTCCACTTCAGCACCCATCTCTGTGCATCTCTACTGCAGCAACAATGACATAATCCCTCTCTGGCTTCCCACCATTGCAATATATGATCAATCTGGCGACACCTTTTGAATCCTTGTCTCCACAGTTCTTACTAAAAAAAAAAAGAAAAAAGAAAATTGCCCCTGCCCCACTTGAGATGGATAAAATAGAAAACGATAGGTTTAACACAAGTGTTAATGGGGAGTCTGCTCACTTTATCTCCAGCTGAGCCTCGTTTTTTCCTCTTCAGTGGGTAAAAAGAAAGAAGCAATGAACAGAACTCGTACAAATGAAACTTTGGACAGAGTGGAACAGACAGGAACATTAGAGCGTGGAGCGTAGAGAGAGAAAAGGAGAAAAAGAGGTGGGGAAGATGAGAGCCAGGTTACAAATGGTTGTTAGGAATAAAGGTTGGGTGGAGTGAGAACAGCTTGAGCTCTGCCTGCACCTTTACTCATGGTTACACTTGATGATGGGTGGAGAGGTCACACATTGAGGGAGCCTTCACTCTGCCACAGGCTGTCAGCGAGGTCGCGCTTTGAGAAAAATGACTGCTCTGACAGGAAGCTGCTGCTGCTGCTGCTGCTGCTGCCGGCTGAGGTAACTTTAAAGGCTTTTGTCTGACTTATTAGAAACGCCTTATGCTTCACACGCAAGAACTGCAACGCCAGATTTCCAGGTGATACTACAGTTAAGAGGGATGTAGGAAGCAGCAAAGACTATTATCATTATTAGACTGATAAAGCTCTTTCATGGTGATGTATAAAGGCAATATGAAACAATCTATGCTATAAAAGAATAGGTTCAATTAAAGAAACAGAAACATGATGCATTTCTGAAAATTGTACTTTTTTTGGTTTGATTTCTTCTTCTGGTTTGTGAAAATGATTAAACAGGTTACACTGTACTTTAAACTGGCTTTTCTATTTACCACCGATTACGACACACAGTTGCAGGTTCTGTACTATTATATGCTAATACTACCAGGCTAATAAACCTGAATAGATTATGCAGGCTAATCCAGATAATATTATTATGGGATGAGGGCTGCATTAGAGAAGGAACACGCAGACGTCTCTCACGCAGACATTAGAAATGAATGAACAGCAAGTAAACCACAGCAAATGACACGTCTCTCATGTAAATTATTGAATATATTAGGTTTTGGAAAACCAAATGCTGCAGAGAACACAGCAAATAACTTCTAAAGAACGGAAATCAGGGTGTGCAGTACAAGAGCTTCAATCAGGTTTCTCAGCATTTCTATAGCCTCAATTTTAAGTATCTATATTCATTTACTGTATTTATGTACGTTTGTTAGCCTTTCTTGTTTGTTGCCCTTACAAGGAGGTTGTGAAATTCGTGTTTTCATATGTGAAATTAGATATTTTATATGTGAACTATCTTTGCCGGTATATGACTTCTTCACAAGTGAAATGTTGTTTGGTCCGTGAATCTATCACATGTGAAATGGTGATAAACGTGTGAAACGTGTCACGAACATCACATTTTCTGTGAGTACAATACAATAAAACGTCGTAAAAATTCTTAAATGCAATGAACTAATGGATTGCAAATGTAAATGCATTAAATCATAATGCTCCTCCCCGTGACATTATTTGTATTGTATTATCGAATTTATTACTAATGCATGAATGTCGAAGCAGTATTTCCCAAGTGTCGCTGGTCAGGAGGAGCTCATTTCACCTACTTAACACAATGTTTAGCAGTTTAATCCATTGAACAATTCAATTTATCTAATTAGAAGATATTACAATTTGGCTGTAAAACCCTAATTAGTAACTACAGCTCTCAAATAAATGGGGTAAAAAGAACAATGTTTGCCTCTGAAGTAGAGTCGAGGTATAAAGTAGCAGACAACGGGAGTACTGAAGTATAAGTACCAAAAATTGAAATTGTATTTAAGTAGTTTGAGTTTGAGTTTCCACGGCTGAGCACAGCCCAGCTTTACAGTAGACTGAACCGAAACATACCCAAGCAGGCTTGACAGCAATATTATGATTTAATTCTAATAAGCACAGTCTGGGGTTGCTGAGAGTGTGTTGTTTATTCTCACAGAAACATGAAATTCCAAACTCATTATATCAACCAAATCTCTGCTCGCTCTCTCTGCATATCAAGGCGAGGAGAATCAACCCGCAAGGTTGAGAAGCTCACGGATAGTGTCAGAGTCTGATACACTGTCAGTGTCCTTCACAGCACTGCTGCATATGTGTGTGTGTGTGTGTGTGTGTGTGTTGTATGTGTGTTTATTTGAAGAGACCTCGCAGCCGACCGGCCTCGTCAGACTGACGGAGCATGGATGCTAAACGCTTGTATTAGCATTTTATCAAGCGACCTTCCTGCTCTCCAGTCTGTCTCGTAAAAAACTGATTTCTCTTTCACCCCCGCCCTCGCTTTCCCTCAGTGAAGACACACCAAGTCGCTCTACATGACCCAAACTGTTCAGATCACTCTCACAATATTAACCGCGTCTCCAAGACTGTGCGGCCATATTTTGATGGTGTGCGCATGCAGCATGAAAGGGTATAATTAACTGTTTCACCTCCAGCAGCAGCGTTTCTCGATGGTCTCTCTGAAGCAGTTTAATGTTGCCACAGCTGCCTGGTTCTTAATTACTCCACTGGTAATTAGTGGTTGTCCACAACTGGGATAGAGACTCTAGACTGTCATCCACCCACAATGCCCTTTGTTGATTGTGTTTTCTGGTAAAATGGGGAGGATGGGTGACACACACACACGCGCGCACGCACGCACGCACGCACGCACGCACGCACACACACACACACCGTCAGGCATGCTGCACACTTGTGGCTGTGCATGCAGCTGTGACTGATGTTCTAACAGGACACGAGGGGATGAGTTACAGTTTATCCTGCAGGCAGGACACGAGAACAAAGGAGGTTCTCAGGGGACAACAGAGTTCAGTGTGCGAGCTTTGACGATGTTTGGCTGCCTGAAACACACTCCCATTGTCATATATTTGACCATTTTTGCCTCAAATTCCAAAACAAGATGACTTCAACAGCCTCGATATCAGAGATGTCTTCTCCAGTGCATTATCTGGGCCAGATTTTTCTTTTCTTTTCTTTTTTTTTTTATGAAGGTATAATCACTGCGCTCTTTAATCAAGGTGGCATTCCTCTCATCAAGGCTGAGTGTCTTCTGGCTGAGGTCAACAGCAAAGACGAGGGTACATCTGTCTAGACTCTGTTCTGCTTTTTACTATTTTAAAAATGTTATATAACCGACTCAAGCCAAGCCATGAGATTTGCACCTCAGAAGACTCAAGTCAACAAACACTGCTGGAACCGGTTATACTGTGCATGATAGGGCTGGGCGATACGGTTGTAATCAGCGTACCTGCTTATCCAGTGGAAGGTCATGGGTTCTGAAGCCTATCCAACCGTAAAATGGGTGAGAATCAGGCTACAACCAGGACAGATTGCCAGTCTATCGTAGGGCTGACACAGACAATCACTCACACTCAGTTTCACTCAGAAGTAACCACCGCACTTCCATCGTGGTTGAAAACATTATCAAAATGTTATCGATGTTGAGCGTGAGCTTTTTTTTCTCCAGGCGGAGCTAACCCAGTTATCATTATGTAACCGCAGTTCCATACTTCGGTCACGTAGTGACAACAAGACTGTGAGATGCAGTTGAAAGCTCCAGAAATAAAGTAGTAGATATTTCTCTGGGATTGCAATATATATCACAATATGGCAAATGTATTCTAACGAATGTGAAATAACCAAACGTTTATTCAATGAACTATGGCCCAGTGTTAAACTTGAAATCACTAATTTGGACATCTGATCATCACAATATGATGTCACACTTGCTTTGATTTATCAGCTTAAAGACACTCAGCTCAAAATGCAAGTGTGTGTTTTATGATCAGTTTGTTGGACAGTGCCAAGCAAGCACATAAGCTACATTATTAATATCAATTAGCACAAGCATTGAAATCCATGCAATCCATACAACAGTAATCCTATTTAAATCTACACTGCAGTTATGTAAAGCAGTTTAATTTTCTAGACACTCGTGTCCGGTGCAAAAAGCAGCTCATAACATACAACCTGAGTCCTTTAATGACCACAGTAATGACTATTACTGAGCAGCTAAGTAATTGGAAGTCAATGGACTAAAAAAACACCTGAACTCTGCCAATAAGTTAATGGAAGGTAATTATACTCTGTCCAGTCAAGCTGATCTTGCTCCAAAACAAAACCAGTACGTTACTATGACTGTCTCAAGTGTATACATTAGCACTGGAGGGCCCCGGGGCCCTTAGTATACCTCCCATGCATTTCTGCTGGCTTAGCCTGACAGATCGACCTTCCCGTTAAATCTAGTCCTATTGACTCTGTGTTTAACTGGCTGTGTGTGTGTGTGTGTGTGTGTGTGTAGCTTGCAGGAAGCTATAAGAGTCTGCAGGTCCACTAGCTTGACCTTTTATCACATCACCTCACTGATTAAATCCATGTAGAGCTCAGGTAGGGAGCGACACAGCAACACTGTGGAGCCGTCTCTCACTCAGGTAAACATTAGTCTGTCACGCTCACAGAAAAAGTGAAAGACAGGCGCTGAGAGCGAGTTGATTTTAAATTTGCAAACATATTTCTGCAAACACTTCTACTACAGAACTCATCAGAGCTGTAGTTTGGATTTTAGATTTTTTTTTTCCTTCAGCTGAGAAACTTTTGATCTCCCTTCTTGTGATGTTTAAAGTCTACTTCACTCCACATTACCGGGGATATAATTCTACATTACCCTGGTGAGGGAATAATGGACCTAAACTTAATTTAGTTCAATTTTTTATTTCATTATTACAAAATAATTTAATGTCATTTTTTGTCATTTTTATTTAATTGTAGTCAAATTTTATTTAAAAAATATGAAAATCAGTGTACTTCATGTGTATTCATAAAATGTAAACTCCTCCTCAGCAGCAGGCTGCATCAACTGCTCTTAAGTTTCAACTTAACCTAGTTACAGAAGTGTTTACAAAGGGGAGATTAATGCATCACAATACATGCATGCATTACATGGAGATTAGTTGTTTCTAGCTGTGTACACCTACTTACTCTCAAAGTGAACCAGCTGTGTGTATTAGCATGCTAATACACATTAGCTTGCTAATACACAACCCATTTAGAGCGAAGGCATTTCTTCAGTTTTAATAGTGCGAGTCACTTGTTTGAAAAGAGCTTTGAAGAACTTGGGAAGGATTTTACAGACAAATGGATTTATGAAGAGCTGACGCAGCCCATCCAGGTTAAAACTAAAACTCCTGGGAACAATACAGACGACAATCAGAGCTCTACAGGCCTGTGACCAACACCCCAAATATCCCCGATAATTGTGTGTAGTAGCTGTCCACAAATCCATCAGTTCATTTAAATTAACCAGCACACAAGAACAGGCCTTGGTTTAACTCCTCCACACATGATGGAGAAGAAAATGGAAAAGACACCCACAATTAGAGTTTCCTGGCAAAACTAATCCAAGACTCAAGAATTTGATTCCTCTTAATGAGCCAATCATTTCTGCTTAAAACCAGACACATCAAACATTATGCAAGCGAAGCAATAATACGTGTCCTGTGTCTTCGAGAGAGCACCCATGACAATTTAAATGGTTTTTCAGTCATGTGACTAGTCAGTCATCTTAGGAAAAAAAAAAACACTCCAACTAAGTCGGTTTTCATCAACTATTCATGTGCAGCAAGCCTGAGGTCCATTATACAGTATTTTCCATTCCTACGAAAACAAAAAAATTGCTGCTAGCGCAAATAACACAGTTTTACTGTATTCATTAACATTATCTGATTGCAGTCTGGAAATCAGCCAGCTTTCCCATCAGCCCTAGAGGCATTTCCAGTCATGGCTTGGATGCATCTGCTTTCTGAGGCCCGAAATGTTGCACTAGAGGATTCCCGGGAGCATCCAAGAGACTCCAGGGACTCCCCCAGGGAAATAAGGAGTAACTGCACTGTCTTACTATTTCATTTACTAAATGGCATCACACAGAGGGAACAGAAAATGAAGACAAATACAGTCATCTTTCTAATGCTGCGTGGTGTTAGACTCTCCCATCTTGGGTCTAAATCATATGTACAGACAGAAATCCCCTCAGCTGGGTTTCCCTCTAAAGATTCTTACACCATGGTCATACTCCTCCATGTGAGTGTATAAGACTGCCTCACACTGAGGACAGTGTTCAGGCTGTGGGGACAATTCCCAAAGGTGGTGAGAGTTCAGCCTCGCAGCTGTTTCCTTCCTTTGATTCAGGTAATGATGTTAAGTTCTTGAGTGCGGGAGTCAGACCATCATTCGTGATGCAGCCTGAGCTTTGCACGACAGAAACCAATTAAGACCAGTTCTAAATTGAATTAGTATATTATTTGATTAGTTGATCAAAATAAATTTAATAAAGTGAGATTTGGATAGTGTAAATCCTTTATAAATATTAAAATACCAAATATTTGCTGGTCAGAGTTTCCCAAATGAGGCAATTTGCTTTTCACAATTTCATATCACTACAGATTTACAGTTTTGTTTTTTTTTACTTTTGTTTTTTTTACCTCCTCTAGCTGTTCTAGAGCTTTCAGTTATATCACACGATGACTCAGTAGATGGAGTGTGGATCTGTAAATGTTCAAATTTCCATTTTCTCAGCACTTTAAAGGTTAAAGGACTTCTCGTCTCTATTGGCTCAAAAGTTGAGACTGAAAGTTGGTCCTTGAGCTTCAAAAAACAGTTGTTGACTAAATAAATGCATACAATATTTAGTATTTCATTATTTATCATATAATAGTGGAACATATCTATGTAATATATGATCTTCTATGGCCAATATATCTCAATACCAGACAAAATAAGAACTTTGAAGACACCACTTTGGGTTCCCTTAAGATGTGATGAGCATTTTTGTCTTTAATTAGATTAAATGTTTAATCAATTCTATAAGGGAATTTAAATTAATTACATTATGATTTTTTTAGTTAATAGTTAAATGATACGATATTTGCAGCTCCAATTAAGACCACACAAATTCCCAGCTTCTTTTCAGTTATTCAAACATAAGTATCTGTGGCAGGTTGCAGAGTGATAACATAGGCTACAACTATATCGTCAAAAACTGTGGAAATCTTAAAGGAAAGTCGCCTATAACAGACATGCATGTAGCCCATGTCTAAGGGCTGCTATGGTAATTTGGGGGTCAACATTAAGCACATTAGAGTCCGTGTAAAACCACAGCAGAGGACCACAAACACACACAAGTCCGCACAGGAGCACTTCAGGTGAATTGCAGCATTGATTGTGAAGCAGAAATACTGGCTCGGCTACATCAATCAGGCGTCAGTCACTTACCCGCCCTTTTGATTTTAGAGCAAAAACATCATTTGAGTCATTCGCTCCTGTGTAGGCTACTCACTCAGGGTCACTCTCGGGGCGCCTCCGCCTCCATCACATCACAGAGAAGAAGTCCCGTTTCTGTCTGGATTCAGATCCAGATCAGATCAGATCGCAGGTTGAACCCCGGCAGCTCCTCAGTGAAGGATCTGAATTGAGTTACAGACCGGGATCCGTGCAGGCTGGACCGGAACGGCGCTGCCATGAAATCACGATTTGGTCGGTCATTTATTTACCGCCCGCCCTCCCCTCATGCTGTTCTGAGGGGGTTTTTTTTACCGGAGGATCTCGGATACACGACCTCGTTCCTTTGCGGGTTTCTCCTTGGGAACTGTGCTGCCTTCGGGTCCTGCTCGTAAATTCAAATTCAGCGCTCACAGTTTTAAATGATGGAATACGTCTTTTCTTCTTCACATTTTAATCTTGATAATAACGGAGCACCGGTTTGATTTAAATGGTAAGAAATAAATACAGAAATAAATAGTTAAAAGTTGAAATAAAATTTACTTTTGATTAGCAAAGCAGTTAATCAACAAAACACACGGCCCAGAAAATGATATTTGAAATGTTTTACTCAGGTTGTATAACTCCTATGACAAAACTTTATACGAATGAACTGAGAATTAGGGTTATTGTGGCCCTGACATAGGGTTAGGGTTGGGGTTGTTTGAAAACAAAAGGCTCAGAGCCATTATAATAGAGAAGATAAACTCCCTGGCTGATTTTATAAAAACAAAAAGTAATGCATAGGAAAAAAAAACGTTACATGATATTTTGACTTATACCAACTCCATATACCAGATCATAGATCATAAAGGATTGTGTTTAAATACATTTGCAGCAAAATGTTTAGACCCAGAAACATAGGACATAGCACTTATGATGTTATAGGTGTGTAATTTTGAGCAGTGTGTATATAGAAGGGAATACACATACTGAATGGACACTGCTGGTGTTTTGTAGTGACAGGTAAATTTGGATGGGGGAGTGACTGGTAGGGATCTGTACATTTTTAGCCCTTGGTGGGTCGTTCATGAGACATTGATGTTGTGACTCTGATATTTCCGACAGCAAGTGAAGACAGCACTAGCCATAGGACCAACGCTCTCACTCTGCTCCTGATTGGTCTAGATGAAAAAAGCTGGCTGTGGCCACACTCAGCCCATATGTCCCCCCCCCAACCCCCACCCCCCCATCCCACCCCCCCAAAGGCAGAGAGGCCAGATCATGGTGGTGTTTGCTCTCTGTCATTCAATTTGAGTCAAACCTGAACCTGATGTGTCCTGAGACTTGATTTACACTGAATATACTCATCCGGATCAGTAACATATTATTTGTGACATTGTAATAATGATTGTAACAAGAATACCTGACACTATGTAATGCAATGTAATGTATAATTCAACACTCAACACATCATACCTTTGTGAAAGAGATCATTTTTAAAAGGAGCTGATTTTACTCTACTAGTCTCAAGGCTGATATTTGTGGTGTTGTACTGTACTGCATTACTCTGTAAGGTAATAATAAAGACAGAAAACTAAATATTCAACATTTGAATTGACTGCAGTTTAATAGACCATTACCACAAAATACAACCTCAACATTTTAAACTGCAGAGGTGAAGCCAGATTGAAGTCACAAAAACGAGGACTTGACTTACTTGAGCCTTGAAAGTAGAAATAGTCAAGTCTCAAGTTCTCAAGAATAGGCAAAAGAAAACTGTGAGGGACCTGAAACTTACTATGAAGTTTAGATTTGACTTGAGATTAATATTAAAACATGTGAATTGTCTTGGAGTTGCCCCAAAAGACTCAAAAACAGATGACTGTATTAGGTTATACATTGCACACCACTGTATATCACATAGTAAATATGCAATCATTAAAAAGCACAATATTTTGTTCGCTCCTATTATGTAATAAACTAGAGTTTAATGTTAAATTGTGATTAAAATCTCATTATCAAGAGAGATCTGGCCAAGAAAGCAGCAAAAAATCATTGTTCCAGCAATTAAAACAACACAAACAACAGAAAGAGGTTAAGAAAATCGCCAGTCAAAACACTCAAAAAAAGCATAAATGATAAGTGATTTTAAACTGTATTCAAATTTTTAAATCAAAAGTAAAGGCTTAGAGTGTTATTTCATCATATTCCAATATGTTCACAATTTTTTCTGTTATAAACAATATTCAGATTCCCATATGAAGACTGAAGCTGTTTTTTCTTCCTCCTGTTCAAGAGATTTCTTCCTGATGTGCTCTCAGTGGAAGTGATGGGGAATACAGATAGGCAGGGATTCAGATCACTCATTCAGAAAAAGGACTGTGGATTCTCTCCCCCAGTCATGCATTAGGAGGCATCGCCGACTAACGTTTGAAGTCAGACTTGAAGAATTGTGAATCCACCTCTCTAAAATTGACTTGAATTCACAGACAGTAGTTACCTCTGACAATATCAAATCCTTCTGCACATTATCTCAGGAGGATGGGGCGGAGTATTTAAGTTTTGTTGTTGTTTTTTTCCCCCAAAATTATTCTTGACAAAAGTTGCGTAACTACATGCATTCCTGAGAGCAGTCCACAATAATCAAATAAAGACTATGCAGTATGCACTCTGGAGTTTGTGCTTTTATATAAATTCACACACTAGAAATGTAAAAACTTCAGCCTTGCAAGCTGCTTAGTCTACTTTGGCAGAGTATGTACTTTTCCCCTGCAGACTGGCGCTATCATCTCTGTCACCGCTGCTACTGGATCACAACCGGGGGACTCTCAATGGTAGTGCGACCACAGTATTGTGAATTTGTGGATAGTTGCTTGGAAACAGTAAACCTTACCTCCCACGATCCAAGGGCAACCCCCGCAGTAACTGATACCGCAAGAGGACATCCAGTGTTTACCTCCATCCATGGAAACAGACCCCTGCTGGTTTCTTTTCATATGGGATATAGACACAGTGAAACAGGATTCTGGTCCTTTTGCAATCCATCTTAGTCATTTCTCAATCACGGCACCAGCCATTTTAAAATGGGATTCTAATCACACACATAAAAAAAAAGGAATTGAATGCCCAAAATAATTTGGGCTTGATTATTTAACCAAAATCTTTATACTCTGAGTTTTCTTGCAGCTGATGAACTTTACTCTGATTCTTCCCGTATAAGATAGAGGTCAAAGGTTACAGAGCTGGCTAACTAAGAGCCCCTTGGTTGGTTCAATACCACTCTTTCCTCTATTGTTTTCTTTCCTATTTAAGATTAATCCCAGCGTCTCCCAGACCATTTTTCTCCCATCCTGACCGCTGCACTTCCTGTCCACCTGCACACATGCACATGCCCACCATCCCTTCATGTGGCGCAGGAGGTAGGAGGACCATGTTGTGGAACTGGTGATTATACACTCGTGTAATCTCATCATTCCACTTGTTTTCGGATGTTGATCCTTTAATGTTTGAAGGCAGCAGAGCATATGGTCTCAGTAAAGTGCGGACAGGACAGGAATTTAAGGCTTAGGAATCATTAACCGTTTAAAGAAAGGAAAAGAGATTATTGTCGCTGCCACAGGGCTCATTGAACTCAGAGCCCCTGCAGCCTGCGGGACTTGAAACTGCAAGTCAGTAGGTGTTACTGCAGCAGTTCATTAGTCTCTCATTGCCAGATCTTCAGGACCTCCACAGTGTGTTTGAGCTGTTCCAGCTAATTTGGTAATTAGGTTCACAGCTCAGCCCAGTGATGTTGCTAATTTAGTGTAAAAGGTAGTTTGTCACTGTTGGTGCCTGTGGGTTGAGATACTAATATTTGCTCTAAACACTGATATTCATTTTTAATTTATTCTCTTTGATTATTTATAAAGTAATATGTTCAATGGGTTAACACTAACTTTTAACACAAGCACAAATAAAAAGAAAGAATGCATGAAATAAAAGTAAAAAGTATAAATACACATAAAAAAAAAGCAAATACAGAAAAGTATCTGGTCAGATATACAGGGACTCTAAAAATAGGTTCAATGGTTAACATGCACTTTTTGATGTACAACCACTAAATAATGCCACAGAAAACCCTTATATTATCGCTCTCTGGTTTTACTGGCTGAATTTTTTTTAGCAACATTATCAAGAACAGACATTTTGCATAAGTTTCTGTGCAAAAAAACAAACTAATTAAATTTTGCACACACTGAGTTTTTACACACAAAGCTCTCCTGATACATTGACAGTAAACTCAGAAGTTTCTTTGGGTTTGACTGACCTGGTCTGATGAAGCCAAGATTGAACTGTTTTTCAGTTGCTTCAATTCTAAGCATCATGTCTGGAGGAAACCAGACATGATGTTTCTTCTTCCTAGACACAGGATCTGTGGAGCTCAGCCAGAGTGACCACGAGGTTCTTGTTTACCTCCCTTACCATGGTCCATTTCCCCTGAATACTCGGTTTGACCATGCTGCTAGCTCTAATTGTTCTAAATTTCTTCCATTCAAGAATTATTAAGGCCACTGTGCTCTTGGGAGCCTTCAATGCAGCAGACACGTTTCTGTAGCCTTCTACAGATCTGTGCTTTGAAACAATCCAGTCTCTGAGCTCTGCAGACAGTTTCTTCTACCTCATGGCTTGGATTTTGCTCTGATATGTATTGTCAGCTGTGAGACCTTATATAGACAGGTGTGTGCCTTTCCAAATTTTGTCCAATTCATTGAATTTACCACAGATGGACAGTCATATAAATATATGTATGTTTTTGAATACAATTCTATTCAAAAAAATACAGTGAATGAGTGTGATATCATTAAAAAGAGACAATTATTAAAAGAAAGTACTAAGAAACCATGTGACATTTGCCCTGAAGCTGCCCTGTCATTACAAAATCTTGATTGACAGACGCTGAACCAATCAGACAAGAGACAGTCCGCTTGACCAATCATAACGTAGAGGAGGCGGGACTTCATGGTACCAATGAGGTGGTCAGTACTCTGCCGTACATGGTTATCGAATAAAACAGAACAGCAGAAAGTTTAAAGCTCATGAAAGTCTCAGAATGAATGGGACAGCTTACTCCAACTTTGACAATCAAGAACATGTCCTGAAACTGGGAGAGACGTTTGAGAAACACTCCAAAAGTGCCTACCATACAGTGCGATGTAAGTGGGATTTTGAGTCAGTTGGTTGTCTGGCTTTTACAGAAGCTAACCGTAGCATGCTAGTTAGCTTCTTAGCTAAATATCCGAAGGCAGCTGTTTAGCCGCGTCGTCAGTCCGTTTCTATCCGACTGCTGTTGGCACCTTTTAGTAAGATGACAGTTTTCTATGTTTATATTGTCTTATTAAGTTGGTTTACTCTCAACTATTACAACACATTGATACCCCAGCTGTCAAAATGTTAGCTAATGTTAGCATCGCGTCAATCTGTACAGTTCCGCTATCTAGTGGTACCGGTAGGAAATTGCAGCACCAACCGCAGCTGTTTGTTTAATATTTACAAATATATCAGCAATACTGTGGTTAATATTGAGTGTATAGTATTTTTTTTATAATATGTTTCATTGTCTTGTTTTCTTTTCTTGCAGATGACTTCAAACCAGCCTCCATTGATACAACATGTGAAGGGGACCTTGAAGTGGGCAAAGGAGAGCAAGTCACTATTACTTTACCCAATTTAGAGGTAGTGTTTGATGCTTCAAAGCTTTTCGCCACCATCAATATATGTTGATGTTTGGTTATTGCTGTTTTAACCTCCGAAAATTACTAACATGTCAGTTCTATTATTTCCTCAGACAATCAGAAACCAAGCAGTGCTATCTAGAGCTGTAATGATTAGTTGATTGACAGAAAATCAAAGGCAATGACTTTGATAATTGAATAATCACAATAAATTTTTTTTAAGGTAATGTCAATGTAAAAAAGTGCCAAAAAATTAGCTGGCACCAGTTTCTCATATGTGAGTATTTGCTAGTTTCCCACTGATCTCTGACAGTAAAATCAACATATTTGGGTTTTTGATTGTTGCTCAGACAAATTAAGCATTTTGACTTTTCTTAACTTGGGGTTTCAGGGAATAATGATGGGATGGGATGTACATTAAAGAGCAGTAGTTGCAATAGTGTCAGTGTCAATACTGTCCAATACTACTCCCAGAAAAGCAGAGGTCCCAAAAGCAAATCCAAACTTAAAGGAGCCAATACTTCCTAGCAGCCCTTCCCTCAACACCTGCCATAACCCCATCACAGGTCATCCCAAAGGGCTGTGAAGCCAACCATGAGGCCAAACAAGAAATTATATAAATGAATGAATGAAAAGGGGGTGGGCGAAGGAGTAGGGAGAGTAGATCAGTAATAAATAAAATAACAAACATGGTAAAATAGAATAGAATTAAAAAAAAACAAAAAAAAAAACAACGAAACTGTTTTCAGACTTCATTTTTGGTGACTTGTGAAAAGTCTCTGGGAGAGAGGAGACTCATGACTGCTGTATTTCAAAATCCTGGCTACAGCCCTGCCTGTGTTGCTTCTGTTTTTTAGGGTTCAAGTGCTCCAGTAACGGTCTTCAAGGGATCCAAGAGGCCATACATGAAAGAGTGCATCCTCATTGTGAACCATGACACAGGAGAATACAGACTGGAAAAACTCAACAGCAACATAGCTGTGAAGAAGACCAGGTGGGTAGAAAAAACTGCTCACAAATTAGATTACTACTGCTCTTTTTTTTTTCAATTCCATATTCCCTCAACAAATTTTTGCCATCGCTAGTTTTATGTGGAGTGTGTGTTCATGTTTTTATTTACCAAACCAGAGTGAAAACCAAACAGAAAAACAGTTCTTAAGCTTGCCTGAGGGGGGAAAAGTCAACATACTGAAAAAGATAAAATGGGCAGCAATAAAACGGCCTAATGAATGAGAGTTACTGAGGCTGGATTAGTCCATGTAATCTTGTCATGCCCTCCCCAATATATTCACATAAAGGGAGTTGATAGAGACATGCATTGGTTCACATTTTATTTTGCATAAAATTTGTTTCAAACCTGTGCACCATTTTAATAGAAACATTTTACATATTTTTATTTGTGCTGTGCGTGTGTATTCCCAGGGCTGAGGGCAGCAGCAAAATCCATTCTCGCCTGGAGCAACAGACCAGTCGCCTCAGCCAGCAGATGAGGAGTAACAACAACAACAGCAGCAGCAGCAGCAGCAACAAGACCTCAGCCAGCTCCAAGAGTTCTCCTCCCAAAGAGAAGACATCTCCGGCATCGCCCATGGATGACATTGAGAGAGGTAACATGGTGTCGGGCACAATGTCCTCATCTGTACTGACAATCAGTTGACTTAGTGTGCACTGTTTTCTATAAATGGGGATAATTATCACACATTTATTCATCCTTGTTTGTGCTTATGCCACTGTGTGCAGAGCTGATGGCAGAGGCCCAGATCATGGACCAGCTGAGCAGCAGCGACAGCTCCTCAGACTCCAACAGCTCCTCGTCCTCCAGCAGTGATGACAGCTCCAGCAGCAGCGACTCTGAAGATGAACGGACTTCTGCGCCACCACCGCCGGCCCCGGCCCCGGCCCCAGCCAACCACAGCATGCCTATCATCAACACCAGCAGTCGCCACCAGGAGAGTGGAGGACTCATGAACACACTCAGTGAGTAGCCATCTTAGCTCCATCTGAGTATGTAAGAGAGCTTATCTTCTTCATGTTTTCCATATTTTCTTATCTTTACATAAGGTTGATACCAGCCACTTGTTCCTAAGTCAAAAATGAGCCAGGAGTTTTACAGTTTCAGCACAACTATGAAAGCAGCAGCAACTCAGTTTCACAGCTTCACTCTTACTCAACCAGTCACTCTACGAAACATGTTTAAAGATATTAAACAGAGGTTAATATGACATGAAATTTGAAGGTTGTTGCCCTCTACACCAACAAAGTTGTTACAGTATTTCCTCATGATCATTTTAGGTTCAAATGAAATATGTTAAAGTGAGTGAAATTAGTTCAGAGACATGATGTGGTTGGTATAAAAGAAGCATTAAATTATAAGGAATTTTTCTGTCCTATATAATCTGTGTCACATTAATCGTCTTTTACTTTATAATTATCAATGGAATTTTGATTTGTAATCAGGCATTTAACACACAAAAGAATAGAAATACACTGACAAACAAAACAGTAAAAATCTACAGTCAAATGCCTTAAAATAAAAAATACAAATATTAGAATGTAAAAATGCATATTATGAATAAAAAAGACATATATATATATATATTCATACATTATGTCTAACATTGTGAACATGATTTATATCATTGAGGTTTAGGAAATGAATAAGCAATAAAAGTTTCCTAAAACGAACAAAACTGTACAATAACACACAACCCAGTAAAGTGAGACAAAGATATAAGGACTCATACATTTTTATAGATACATGTCTGGAACCAGTGTTTCTTGTGTTGCAGAGAATGACCTCCAGCTGAGTGAATCAGGCAGTGAAAGTGACTGAGCGAAATGAGGACGACTGCCTACCTGTGGACAGCGGGAGGATTTCAGGAAAGGGTGAAGGAACCAGGCACAGACCTGTTACTCAGTGTCTTGCTTCCTTTAATGTGGGACTGTCATCTCTACATATCCACAATTCTGCTAGCAAAAATATAATTTGTTGCTTCTCTGCCAACAAACTTCAAATTTTATTTTCTGATTTATGGCTTCATGATGTGTATTTTATGTATGTTAAGATTGTATGTGAAAGAGATGCCTTAGTTCAGAGAGACGTGATGCGTTTGGTGAAAGAGAAGCAGTAAACTATGCATAATGTTTCATCTCAGTGGATGCAGATGTGCGGTTAAACTGGCCTAGCATATCAGAGGCAGAATGGCAGCAATGTTCGTGTTGTGTTGATGGAAGTCTCTGGCCACCAATCAGTCATCTTAAACCATCACTGGAGTTTCTGTATTTCAGCTTATAGCAATATTAGAAACCTTTTATTGTGCCTAGGTCAGATGCTGGTTAATAGCTTTAGTTCATTTTTAAGAGTCACAGCTTTTTGACCGGAGACATTAAACTGTCATAACAGAAATGAATTTGTTTTTTTAGGATGAGCCACACTGATATGACAGAGTCCTTTGCTTTTTTGTAAAGTTAGCTGTAGTGCCTTTTGCTTTGGAATACTGAAACCCAGCTGCAGGACAACCATTTTTTTCTTTCATTTAAAGCTGCATTAATTAAAATTAAAATTATTATTAGGAGTAGTAGTATTAATATTAGTATTATTGTGGCCACTTTGCAGGAAGTGGAACAAGCTGAAAACCTAACATTGATAAATTATGACTGTAGAAATTTGTAATTGCAAAAGTGGAGCAAACAGTTGCTTATTTACACGTCCAGAAGTCACAAGTCAACATTAGCATTCATTTGTAGTTGTGTTTCTTGCGACCTTAACAATAGATGCCCCAGAATCACTTTCCTATGAGCTCTGTTTTGGTCTTCACCAATCCCTTAGAAATATATCTGGGTCTGTAGCTTCTACATGCTCCATTATGTTCACCAGAGAGTAGCTAACTCTGTCAGCTGTTTGACACCAAGCAGGCTGTGTACAGTGAGTCCATGAAAGCTTTTTGACAGAAAACAGCTGCCTGCTGTGACTGGAAACGGGGTTAATGAGAGCAGAGTGTGTTGCCCAGAAAACCAAAAACAACGAGCTGAAAAAGGGTGAATGCTCTGTAGAGCTCAAGGTGAAAGGCTGGTGATGGTTATCTCTAGCTTCATAACTACAGGACAACCCTTTTTTGAATTTGACCTAGTCATTTTATTCACTGTTCATATAAAAATACTGATTAATGCAGCTGTAAGAACTAAGATCTCTCTGATATTTGAGTATATAAGTGGGTCTGATTTATGGCGAAGTAGTGCACTAGTGATCAGTCGACTCAGTTAGGGTCATGCTTTGTAGCTTTAAACCTGCAATACTTGAATCTAATTATTTATATTTCAAAATATACTCGACCAATGATGAATTGCTTAATATATTTTATATATATTTTAATAGCCAAGCAATTGGAAGTACAAGTTAGTATGGACTATACTGCGAAACAAGCCAGATGCTTTGATACTGCACCCCAATGTGAGTCTTACAGAACTTCATGTGCCTTCTGTTATTTACCTTTGCCAGTTATAACATGTGTACTCTTGTTTTGTCATGAGCCCCATATCACTGCTGAGTTGTCTCAGCACACAGGAAGCTGCTGTTTATGTTGCAGCATGTCTTTGGCATCCCAGCTGATACAGTGAGAGAGAGAAATGATGTCTTTGAATATGAGAAGTCAATACTCTGTGTAGCCTTAAGGAGAGCGGTGGCCTCTGAGCATCATTTGTAAACAATTTGAGAGTAATTTCTTTGTAGAAGAATAAAGATTTTAATTGTTTTTCAGCTTTTGTGTCAGTTTTTATTTGATTATTCCAGATATCGCAAGTGAATTTTAAGATTGTTTAACATCTTTCAAATGATTGATTGGATACATTTTTGTTTGTGTAAAAATTTAACGAACCGGAACCTGGTGAAAATTACAGGTGCTAAAGTGAGAAACTTTCCTCTACACATAAAACCTGCTCCCATCTGTTGTCACGGTGACTCTGAGGTCTCCTCAGGTTACAGCCGGATATCTTGGGCACCGCCCTCCTTCCTTTTTCATATCAAGTTTTTCTTCACTGAGTTGTTTTGTGACTTTATCGACATGAGAAGCAACAGCGCCTGAGTTTTGATTTACTGAGCTATAAAGAAATTTTAAAAAATCTATACAACGACTGCATCACATTTGTGAAGCTTATAAAGTCTTGTTTTTGTCAAGGTCATGTGAGGAAGGTGTTGAGTCAACCTTGATAAACTCTGAGACTGCAGTACACATTTTAAGGCACTGTATGGTTCCTATAACATAGGGTCAGGGTATTGCTGAGGGGTCACAAGGTAAATCTGAAGGGCTGTGGGATGATTAACATGATAAAAGAAGTGTTAACTGTTTTCTGACATTTTGGTAATCTGTTTTTTTCCCCACCTCTCTAAAAATGATTAGAATAGAATTATCTGAGTAGAGGAAATATGTCTTTGTTTTGTTTCAAGGCATCACAAGCCAAAAATGAAGTAAATGTATTACCTATTATTGCAATTTTTCCATGTTGCACTGGGAGAAAAGTTACTAATGTTATGTTACCCAATACTCTCATGCACACACTGATCTGCCCTGTATGATTGCTGACAGACAGGAAGGACTGGTGATGTGACTCTCTTCCTGGATGACGCCAGCTGAGTGGTTTTGGAAACAAGTATTTAGACACCACAAATAGTCTCACATTGTGGAGACAACGTATGAAAACAAAGTATGAACTATAATTAGCCGTAATTAAGTTACAACCCAATGATGATGTCAGGTTGTACAGATTTTCCCTTTCTTGAGGAAAAGTGGGAGTCGCCCTCTGGTGGCAGCAAGAGGCTTGAATGCACCAATTAGAAATGCATACATTTATATAAAATAATATTTCATTGATCCTTTGGGGAAAATTCAATATTCATTTATAATTTATAATACTTATTTGCCTGTGCTGAGAAAGTCCCATTGT
Organism: Seriola dumerili; assembly: GCF_002260705.1. Taxonomy (NCBI): domain Eukaryota; kingdom Metazoa; phylum Chordata; class Actinopteri; order Carangiformes; family Carangidae; genus Seriola; species Seriola dumerili. Next base: position 18,908,057 of record NW_019174307.1, read on the forward strand.
GCGCTCAGAAATGAGGCACAAAATTAACGCCATATAAAAATAGGTTAAAAATTCTACTTGTAACTTCAGTGTCACATATTGTGTAGCAACTTTGAGCACCAGGTCTTTCACCAGTTTCCTGCTTTACACTTACACGGAAATTGACAAAAGCACTTTCACAGTGTTTTTGTGTTACCTCACCACTAATGTCTATTGTTCAGATTTTAATCGGTCTTTTTTTTTCTAGAAAATTCAAAGCCTGTGACGCTGTCGGACTTACATCCGGTACCGAGCAGGTGATTTCTTCGTGCACACAGCATAAAAAGCCTGGTGGAAGTTTCGGAGTGTTTTGGCCGCGGACTTTCCTCAGAGCCAGGCATGGGCCCACTGCGGCCTTCCTGCTTTTTGTCTTCCGTATTTAAAGCAAAGTTGGCTCCTTTCGGCATACCTGCGCAGTCCATTAAAGCAGACAGATGTGCACACCTCTGTTTTTTTACCTGCACGCCCCGTTTCCCGTTCGTCCGATTTTAAAAACTCACGGGAACGAGAAGTTTCTACGTTTGTTTGTTCCCCAGTTTACTTTTCTTATCCTGTTATTCAAGTTATTGTGGCAAAGACTCGGCCGGGTCTGGGCCGAGAGATCCGGTTGAAGTGCGGTCGGCCTGGTTTTCGAAGTCCAACAACCCACAACCAGGTTTGAAGCATACAACACGTGCCGGGCGGCCATTACTGTTTTGGCGGTGGGCCTGAACACGTTTGTTAATTTCCTGCAATTTCCCCCGTGCTTATCATTCCTTTAGATGCAGGATGGAATCAGATTACATAACACGCTCTTTTATCAGAAGACAGATTCACACAATGTGAGTGCTCACATCTTCATGGACACAGAGTCAACCAGCAAACATCAAGTCCACAAGCAGCAGCACAAATCCATAAACTGCAACGGTAAGTGAAGGTAAACTTCAAATAAGTAACAGCAGCTGTGCACGAAGTTCAAGTTACTGATAAATAAGTTCATCAACATACAGTTCATTCATTTGAAAGCAGTTTGGACTAAATGAAAGGCTTGAATGTCACATATGTTAATCCTGTGCCCAGGGACAGTTAATTCTGTATTATATTTCCTGAAGATAGACATCACAGAGAATCATTAACACAAGTGGCACTGACTTTGTGAATAATCAGTTGTGTATTAATTGAGTGACAAGTGAAAATATGGAAGGCAGGAACTGCATTACTCTTTTTAATTGAACCCCCTACATTAAGGGCTATTGAGCGCAAATCATGAGCTAATACTGCAGAGAAACAGACTCTGGAGGTAGCCTATAGGCTTGCTTTCATCAGTCAGGCTAATAGCTGAAATTACTTTGAGCCACTAAGTTACCTCACTAACCCCATAATATACAGTACCTGTGTAGTGTTCCGCCTAACAGGTCTCATCCAGATGTTGAATTGGACATAAAGCGTATGATTTTAAACACTCATTTTGATGTAAGAAATTACACAAACAGCATCAGAGCCCCATTCATTGTTATAGAGCAAACTGGGATGACATTATAGGGTTCTCCCTTTGGTTTCTAGCTTAAGAGGAGAGTGTTGCATGTTCACAAATATTCACCAGTCTGTTCTGGGGCACAGGAATAATAAATGTGAATTCTTAAAAAGGGTTGGATTCTCCTTTAAATGCACAATCCATGATTATAATATAGTCTTCCATCTTCAAAGCATCTGGTGCAGAAATATAACACTAAAATTACTTTATTTTACTTTATTTACTTTACTATGAATATGAACAAAGCAGGAGAAGCGGTATGTAAATGCAGTTTGTTGTCTTTATTTATGTATATTTTGCTTTATATTTTTGGCACCTGCTGCAGTAGAGTATCAGAAATATTACTTATTAAAACGCTATATATTAGTAATAGTGCATTGAGTTTAATCTCTTAAACCACATTAGCAACAGGTGTCTTAGAGTTTGTAACTGCAGTTTATGACGTATCGAAGTCCACAGTTGGCTCAGAGGTTGGATCAAGCTGCGCTGTTGCTGCAGATAAGGAGCCATTGTGCAGACTGCACGTCAGAGACGCGGACTAGGACTGTCACGTCTGTCTGTACCTCAGACACCGCGGGAAAGAGACGCTTTCTGTTGTTAAAATGTTGAGGAAATCCCTGATGAACGTCGGGTTGCGAGTCGTCCACCGACAGCGACAGAAAGGGATTCAGAGATTTACAGCGGGACTCAGTCCGGTGAATTATGGGGACATCCACCGCCGCGACGCATCCACCACCACTACCACCACCCCCGTGATGGGAACCAACAACAAACTGAAAACTATGGACGAATTAGGCGGACCGAGTTTCATGACAACCTTATATTGGCTTTTTGTGAAGGGCTATTTCCAAACGACGCAACAAATGCAAGTAAGAAAGAAATGAGTGAATCTCTGCAGGATGAGGGGTGACGTGCACATAACATAACATGACATGACTTGTCCTTGATACTGTTTGTTTTTCATCTTCAGCTACACTGCAGCCATGCACGTGCACTGCAGTTATTCTTTCACCCTGAATTCAGCATTGAATGTAAGAAGTGGAATAGGTTACTGTTTATATAAAGGATCAATGCACCTAAATTACAAAAATATATATTTTCTCACCAGATTGATCTATCCCTGCAGGTTTTTGGTATATGTGCATTGATTTTGCGTCTGAGATTTATTCTTTTTCCCAAGTAGCTACACTGGAGCAGTGAAAAATTACATCTTCACTATGAACTACATGTACTTTATTCAGTTACTTCATGGAAAAACTAGAATTACCACCTCCTGGTTGGAAGACCTCTGGCAACCAGCCAAGTCGCAGGAAATATCACAAACTCCCCTTCCTGATAAACAGCACTGTATAATGGATAAAAGTGTTTTTGTATAACATCCTTGAGTCCAAGCGGATATTTGTGCCAGATGTAAAGTAATCCCCTCTGGGTGTTCCTGATATATTTACAATCACAAGAACGTGAGGTCACCCTGGTCTTCAACTTTGACCTTTGCTCACCAAAATGTGATCAGTCCATCTCTGAGTCCAAGTGAATGTTTGCGCTAAAGAAAGCCCCTCTAGGCGATCCTGACATATCACATTCAAGAAGCCAAAGAAAGTGTTTTGGGAGGTCACGGTGACCTTTGACCTTTGACCACCAAACTCTAATCAGTTCATTGTTGAATCCAAGTGGACAAAAATTTGAATTTCCTATACATTGTATTGGGTTGGAGGCAGATATCGTAGCTGGATTTTCAGTGCAGCTCAAACTGGATGAATGTTTTGCAAACAATGCTGCAGCTGACATTTCTCAAACCATTTCTTGTGTTTGCCTGAAAAATACCAATCAAAGAACTTACTTGGATTAAACACACAGTTCAGGAAGTTCAGTTTTTACATTATGTCTTCAACATACAAGACTGATAACAAGGATATAAGAACTCTGTGTTGCAGCATTTTGGTGGCGATAAAGCTCAGCCTTTTTGCAATTTGCCATTAAAAGAAGAAGAGGACTTTTTCAGCCACACACCCTGGAGAAGAGACGTGACCACAGAGTTAAGTGATTTGAACAAAGACACTGAACTAGTGGCCTCCATTACTGCACAAACGAGACTCGGTCATCAAACTTTTAGTCACTTCAGTGCAATTATTTTGGAATGTGCTGCCCCAAAATGGAAACTTAATGTTAGAATAAGTAAACTAGCCAAATTAAAGAGTGTTTCTCTTGCAGCAATTTATGCATTCATCTCAACTGTGTTAATTTGTGTATTTTTTCATTTTTATTTTTTTTCATTTTATCATTATTTGCTCAAAGATCGAGCACAGCAAGATCTACGGTCCTCTGTGGAAGTCAACGTACGGCCCTCTGGTCGTGGTGAACGTGGCCAGCGCCGAGCTGATAGAGCAGGTGTTGAGGCAGGAGGGGAGACACCCGGTCCGGACTGACATGCCCCACTGGAGGAGCTACAGAGAGCTCAGGAACCAGGCCCATGGACCCCTGACAGAGTGAGTTAAACCCTCCTCTAGCTTTGCATCCACTCCTCAGGCTGGAGAGGATATAAAGCCTGGTGTTCTCTGAGAGATGAGCTTCCTTATTTAACAGACTTTATGTCACAGCATGGCTGGATTACCACCAGGTTTCCAAATCCTTAACAATCCTCAAAAGAACAATATCAGCTGAAATTAAAAGGCTGCATTGATGTTTTTTAATTTATAATGTGTTTGCAGTAATGTAAAAATTGTTTTTCTGGTCTTTAAAACAGCTACAATCAACGATGGATCACATGACTACTTTTAATGTGAAAGGACTTGGTTGTAAAGATGAATCCACAGAAAATGTTGACTTAACTCTGCAGTTCCTCTCAGCTCTAATGAGCATTTTCGTGTCTTTCAGCTCATTGTTTTGGTTTTCCAGTCTGTAACTTTACTGTTTTGGTTCATGCATTGGTTTTCATGCAGCAGGCTTCAAAAGAAGATCTAAGAACACACTGTACACTGCCAGCTCAGCACCAACCAGCACAGTTAGTGACTAGTCGGTGGGGACAAATGTGAATATTGTATTTACATTCATTAACGTGGACTCAAACATGACTCCAAAATGTTTGCAGATGTATGCATAAACGGGCATCTGTCCACCACATCAACTAAAAACTGCAAAAAAGCTGAGCTAAAAGATGCTAATATGCTTGTTCCTCTCCCCCTAAGTAACTGCAGGTTTAAATTCAAAGAACTGCATTTTTTCATCAGGAGATTCATTGGTGAATGTAGTAAAACAATACAGCCAAATATGCACTCATCTTAACAACTTTAAAACTCCTCCAAAGTGAATATAACATAACAAGTATCGATAAAGGCCACAATGCCTTTAGCACTCTGTAACACTTATATTCAGTCTTAGGAATTGTCTTATTGAAGACAGTTTAGCCAGACATACAGTATTTATAGTTAAGCTGCCATTTGTACTCTGCTGTGTGCAAATTTATAGTTGTGTAGAGCGAACTTTTCTTCCCTCTCTGTGCCTTTCACTCCAGTCAGACCCAAACAGAAACAAAAGGCAAAGTTTTCTTTCTTGACTAACAGCAGCTTTCCCTCACTGGTATTCAGTCAGTCTTGTCAGACTTGTTTTGGCAGCCCTCGACGTTGGTAGTGATTACCTACAGAACCCCCTTTACTATTTCAGGTGTCTTTAAAATGATTATTTTACAAATCAAAGACCAGTTCAGAGTAAAAAGGAAGAGAAGCGGTTCCCAGTTCTAAACTTATATTGGACTTATTAAGAAAGGGATAAGTCTGGTCAACAAATCCCATGAAAACACAAAAACCAATAACACCTGTGTCTCTCCACGTCTGTGGCTTCTCAGTCTCTGACCTACTAATCATGGAGAGGATGTTAAACTTTAAAAACAAACAGGGAATTCGTGGCAGTCGGGCCGTGTGTGTGTCATAACTGTGATTGGAAGTTTCCAGTGAAATGGTCTACACCTTAATCTTAGAGCAGTAAAATGGATTATTTCAGTTTTTACCAGTGTGAGCTTGTCTTATTCTTTACCTTCTTATTAATCCTCTTTTTTTTTTTTTTTTTTAGGATGGGGGCCAAGTGGCAGCGCATTCGCAGCATCCTGAACCCTCGGATGTTGAAGCCCAAACATGTCTCCTCCTACTCGAACACTATCAACGAGGTGGTGACGGACTTCATCAGCAGAGTGGCCCGGCTGAGGGAAACCAACGGCCACGGAGTCATGGTCAATGACCTGACTGGAGAGCTCTACAAATTTGCTTTTGAGGGTCAGTAGAGAACAAATAAATTAAATGTTTTTATTTAATCCCCTCAAAATCCTAATTTTCCTCACAAGCTCTCTAGACAAAAGATGCATGTCACTTTTTAGGTGGTGGTTTAACAAGTCTTATATGAATGAAAGAAACTGCACATTCTTACAACTTAACACAAGTTGAATGTTACAAGAACAAAGTTCTCTGCAAAAGAGATTTGTTAATCATTTCTTCTTCAAAAGCCAATTCCAAAAACACAGGGCACAGCAAGACGAAAAGCATTTCACATGAACGACACGTACCGTTTCTGATAGATTGCTGCACTTGTCCTTGACTGTTTGACTCCTGCAGATCTACTTCTTACAGCTGTCTTTTAAAAGTGTGTCACAAAGTTGCTTCACCTGAGTGTTTTACAATGACTGTGTGAACACCTTAACAGCTTGATGTAAGTGGAGCGGAGTATTAGTTATTTGTCTTTCTGGGTGTTGACTTTGACACAGTTGCTGAGTCGTTTGGCCTTGACAGCTGATTAGATACTGTGAGATAAACTGTGGGTTTAATCCTAGAACCTGCTGTGATCCCACAGGGAGGTTCAGGCACATTATATGACCTTGAACCATATCATTTTCAAAGTTGCAGTTGCAGGTTTTGACAATTTCGTATGCACTTCTGAAGCTCCATTCATATGGGATTGATATTAGAAGAACATGTGGGGATGTTGGTGAATACGCTCATTTGCTGTCAACATGTCAAAATGAAAAATGACACATATACTACAGTTCAGTATTTGGTCACTCTTGGTCCACATACTTTTGTGTACTTCTGGTCTAGGCCCCTTCCTTTCAGGGAAGACCCTCTGCTGTCTCGTCATGACAATGCTGCCGTGCGTAAAGCGAGCTCTGTGAAGAAGTGGTTGTGATCAGAGAACCGTCGCCTCAACCCCATCTGACACGTTTGAGATGAACTGTAATGCAGACTGTGACCCAGACCTTCAGTGTTAGACCTCACCTCTGCTGAATAGGAGCAAATCCCTGCAGCCAGGTTCAAACCTGAAACAGAAAAGCGCAGGCTGTTATAACAGCAGGTTTAATGCTCATGGTTTTGGAATGACATGTTCAACAATCACTTACAGGTGTAATTTTTAGGGGTCCACATACTTTTGGCCAAAGTCTATATGCTAAAATCATTTAAAATCACCCCTTCTGACCTCGGATGGTTACTGAAGCCAATTGTTAATATTATAGTCACTGTATATTCCTTTTCTTTTTAAATGCAGGTATCTGCTCCGTGTTGTTTGAGACGCGTATGGGCTGCATGAACGAGGTGGTGCCCGAGGAAACCCAAAAGTTCATCCTCTCCGTGGGGGAAATGTTTCAGCTCTCCCAGGTCATCGTCCTCTTCCCCAAGTCCTACTGGCCCTACCTGACTTTCTGGAAAAAGTTTGTGGCAGCCTGGGATCATCTCTTCAAAGTCGGTGAGCAACATTCACTTCAACCAGCAAATCAAAGTGTAGCCTCTTTTGAGCCAGCTGCTATTTAATATTTAGCAAGTGATGCTCATTGTGATGAGCAGATGATTTATTTCCCTGTTCAGTGTTAACTCACTGGAACCTGATTTTTTTTTTTTTTTCCCCTTTACATGATCCCCTGAAGTCCCTCTGAATAAACAGACACCACATGCCGCCACTGTGGGGTGAAAACATTGTTTAAAAAAAGATTCACTGAAGTATGGCATTCTTCCCTTGTTTAGAAAGCATTTGAACTGCATCCTCAGTCCCAAATAACACACTGTCAGTTTGGGCGTGGGCTCTCGTTAGCGGCTGAGTCGCTCAGTTCGCTTTGCCTGGTAGTGTTAGTGTTGTGAGTCACTCAGTGCTTTCTTTGTTACCCCCCATTAATGGTTGTCGTTTCAAAAGGTTACTAAAGTTCAGTCCTGGACCTTTTTTTAAGGTTCCGGTATCAAATAATTTCAAGGACACTAAACTCTGGTGACTCCCTCAAGGGACAAAGTCCAACCCACATGTCCTGCTGTTCTTTCCTGCATGTAGGCGTCTGAACACAGATCCCTCTCAGTGTGTTCGTCTTTCGCCATCTAGTGGGCAAAAAGTGTGGAGGCCGTCTCCTCTCACTTTTGGTTCTCCCTCTCCCTCCCCTGTGTCACGCAGCTGAAGAGTTGGTCCAGAAGAAAATGGACGAGATCCAGAAGCAGGTGCACCTGGACGAGAACGTGGAGGGAGCGTACCTCACACACCTGCTGCTCAGTGATCAGATGACGTTCACCGAGATTCTGGGCAGCATCACCGAACTCCTGCTGGCAGGAGTCGACACAGTGAGTAGATTGTGTGTGTGTGTGTGTGTGTGTGTGTGTGGTGTGTGTGTGTTATTGGCTTGAAGAATATATTTTTATATCAGTTATCTATGCACAAGACTTTATTCTAACTATTTAAAATAAGAGTTTAATCGCTGTGTTTCAACACATAGTTTAGATCTGCTTCACATTCGAATATAGACATTAAAATGTTGAAATGACCTGGAGATCTCACTGAGACGACACACACTGAAGCATTGCGGCAAACAACAGATGATAACGGCGTGTGTGTTCCTCTGTGTTGCAGACCTCCAACACTATCTCCTGGTGTCTGTACCACTTGGCGAAAGAGCCAGAGATCCAAGAGAAGTTATACCAGGAAGTGATAGGTGTTTGCCCCGGAGATAAGATGCCAACCAGCGATGACATCGCTCAGATGCCCTACCTCAAGGCCATCATCAGAGAGACGCTACGGTCAGAGAGTCTTATCAATAAGACATCCACTGGTTTGTTTGGTTGTTTAAAGGATGTTTGCTCCGGCTGAAAGGACCTGACATCGAATGTTAAGATCTGTCTCATGACTAGACTAAGGCTGCGACTTATATTCAATAAATGTGCAGGGTATTGTCTTGATTTGTCATTAAAATGTCAGTTAATAGTGAGAAATGTCCAGTATAATTTCCCAGAGTCCAGCGTGATGTATTCACGTCTTGTTTATTAGACCGTCGCTCTAAAATCCCAAACGTCTTCAGTTTACCGTCATGTGTGACAAAGGAGATTATCAAATGGAAAAATGACAAAAACAATGTATTGATGATCAGGATAGCTGCCAATTAATTTCCTGTCAGTTGATTATTAAATTAATAAACTAAGTGCTGCAGCTTTAAACTAGACAAATAAAAACATGGCAGTCAACACTCGATCATCATGTAGCGTGCGCTGACTCCCACTGTGTTCTGCGGTCCCCAGGCTGTATCCGGTGGTACCAGGAAACGCCCGCCTCACTGTTGAAAATGAGATTGTGGTGGGAGATCACCTCTTCCCCAAAAAGGTGAGACTGTGTGTCAGACTCAAATTTTCCATGTGGCGTCTTTAACAAAATCCTTGGTTCATGAGAGAAAGAGATATTCTCACTGTATTCAGTAAGAACTGGTGGAACTTATCCAACTTAGTCATGTCATATATGTCCATTCACTTGGAATAAGATTAGGAAATGTGGTAAATAAAACTTAATATAAGTTTTATGGCCAAAATGTGCACATTATCGTTGGAAAAAAATGTAACATAAAGTAAATCTATATTTCAGCTTCATAAAAATATTTCATATCGACATATTTCAAGAAATACATTTTGAGTCGGTAAGAAATTGTCTTAATGTAATTTTAGATGAATAATTTTACCTTAATACCATTCAGAAAGGAAGTAGGGGAGCTACTCCATCAGTGTATGTGTTTGTTTGGATAGTTTAATGAGAGGTTAATAGCTAGGTGCTTTGTGAAAACAGTTCATTTATCAGAACTAGTAAAGTGATGGGGCAGTTGTTCAGTCTTGTGCAGCTGCTGAGTGACAGGAAGAGAACAACAGTTGCTCCCTCTAGTGGCCTTGGCCTGTTATTGTTATTTCATCAACATTATCACTTGGTGTTGTAGTAACCTTTCATTCCAGGTTAAATACTTTTAACTTTGACACTGAACTTTGAAGCATCTTGCACTCACATCTTTATCCATCCTGTATTTATTTCTCGTTTCTCATTTCAATTTCCTTTTAAAAGGTTTCTCTTCTCTTAATTTGTATTTGAATGATTTATGATTTTTTTTAAATATTTGAATGCGTTATGTAAAGCACATTGAATTGTCTTTGTGTGTGAAATGAGTTATACAAATATGCCTTGTCTTTCATGTTTTAATGAGATCAGCTGTGTCTCATATAGAGCCCAAGGACAAATGGAAATCTAATTTCTTAAGACATTTTTTATGTGAATTTCACCTGCTGGAGCTAATGATGCCAAAGCTTTAAGCCCAACAGCTTTACCTCCCTCGTACCGACTTTGTACAGTGTTACAGTTTAACAACGGGGATGTCCTCTCCCACAGACGCTGTTCCACCTGTGCCACTACGCCGTGTCCTACGATGAGAGGATCTTCCCTGACGCCCACACCTTCCTGCCGCAGCGATGGCTCCGGGGGGCGGAGGAGAAGTCCAAGCAGCACCCGTTCGGGTCCGTGCCGTTCGGTTTTGGGATCCGGGCGTGTCTGGGCCGACGGGTGGCAGAACTTGAGATGTATCTTCTTCTGTCCAGGGTGAGAACGTGAAATGCTAAAAATGTTGCTGTATGTGTGCTTACTGTGTAAACATTTGTCTGTTGGTTCACACTCAAACATTAACAATTATGAGCCAACAATAAATCAGAGGTGTGTGTATTTTTAGCTTGTTATGGACTGTGTTGACCTGTGCGTGGAGGGTTTTACTGCTGAGGTTTTTCTCCTATAAAAATCAGGTTTTATCAATGATATGATGTGGAGGGGTCACAACACTACAGGATGCTACTACAGTTCAGATAGTCACAGTGTCAAATGTCATGCAGTGTCAGAAGTTTGTATGTGAATGTATTTTTCCTTTATAATGTACATATAGCTTCATTTCAATCAAACGAAATTTAAACTCAAGTTATAACTTTAGTTCTGATATATTTTAGAAGTTTCGGTTCATAATTTGGTCTTAGTGTTCCTGATCTTTCTCTTATTATTATGATCTCTATGTTTGTAGCACTTTTTTTTTCACTGTATTTTTCACATGAGTTTGTGTCCTTTTTTCTTTATTTCATTTCGATTTGTTTTGTCTACATCAGTGACCTTTGACTCCAGCAGCATCCAACCCCACGGCGTACACCCTTGTGAATTGAGCAAGTTAAACACCAATCTCCCAGGAAGTCGGTTACTTTTTAGCTACATTCAGAGAGCAGCACTGACCTGTAGTAACTGTTGTTATTCTTGGCATTGGGATGATACAGACCACAGATCAATCGTCTGACTTTGGACTGAATCTTCTCAGTCAGCTGCTGAGCCGGTGCTAATCATTAACTGCAGTGTGGACTCTGTCTGCGCTCGTGTGGCTCACGTGAATAAATATCCTGCCAAAAAATATCATTTCACTCACTTGAACAATTTTCCTCTCTCTTTTATCTTTCAAAGTTGATCAAACACTATGAGGTGAGGCCAGATCCTGCTGGAACCACAGTGAAGCCCATCACCAGAACCCTGCTCTGCCCTGCTAAAGAAATCAACCTGCAGTTTCTGGACAGAGGAGTGGAGCAGGACGAGACGAGGACAGCAGCAGCAGCAGCAGCAGCAGCAGCAGGAGGTGTTTCTCTGTGAGCTGTTTTAGTATTCACACGGTGTTGTTTCCTGTCACCAGGCACTTGTTTATCCAGTGTTCACATCATGAGAACTGGCTGGATGGAATGCACCTAAACTGTTGCATAAAACATGAGCTGATTGAAGCAGTCGTAGGCTGTACTGTACAGAATACAAAGCAGTATGTATAGAATTTTAAAACATTTGTATTAATGTAAATATGAATTCTTTAACCAACAACAAAAAACTATAAAGTGTCAAAGGGTTTTTTTTCTCCAGGGATTTGTTAAGTTTCACTTCTACAAATGCCGCAGTTTTTTGTTTTTTTTTAATTCGTCAGCTGTTGCCTCGCAGCGGGAAGTGTCCCGGGTCCAAACCTGAACGGACCCAACCTCCAGTTTGAGTCGTGTTTCGTTTAGTTTCCCCAACATGAAAATACATACGCTTTCTCTGCACGTTCTCTATTTTTCTTCCTGTCAACACATCCCATGAAAAGACAAAAACCAACAACAGTTCAGTGTAAACATTTTTAGAAATAGGGCCCAAAAATAATCCCCAACCCTAATGGAGAATGATGCTCAAACAGAAGGAAAAAGTGCATGTGCTAGGGACTACTTTCAGCGGCGGATGAATACACATTTGCTCTTCTGGTGTGTATTTCTGGCAGCGGGACGGTGTATGTGGGATTGAGTCAAATTAATTTACAGTGTGTATGTGTGTGTGTGTGTTCATGGCAATGCTACAACAGTGTGACTCACTGTTTTGTTTGTAATTGTTTTTTGACAACATCAAAGCGCTATGGTGATAAAATACATCAGGCTTTGACGACAAAGACGATACTTGTTTTGCAAGATCAGTTAATTGTCGGTCGAAGTCTCTCATGGGATTGGTTTGCATTTAGAAAAACGAAGAATATAGCCAGACTTATCCTTTAAGAAAGGCCCTGGCCTCAGAGCTGTAGTTGGTCCATCAGGTGCAGCTTAGCCTCTCCTAAAAGTTAATAAGGGTAAAATGTGAACATCAAATTTTTCAGAAGTGTCTGCATCACCAATTCAAGTACTTGTATTTCCCTGTTAAGTAATTTAAAATGATATTTTACTGTACATATTTAAAATTTAGAAAATATATAAACATATATATTATTAAAAATGTATTTTAAAATCCAGACCCATAGTGTTGAGGAAAATAAAATTTAAAAAAAACATTGGCAGTGAGTTGAAAATTTTAACTTGGAGATACTGTTTTTTACTCTTTATGTTTTAGTAAAATTCATCTTGTACATACAGAAATGTAGGTTTAACCATGTTTATAGTTTTGATTTGTTTTATAATTAAAACTCCCTGTTTCTTGTTTGTACAGTCCAATATTTTATGTAGCATCTCAGTGGGTTTAACAGAGCCTCAACATGACAGAAGAGATTTAAGATGTAATGCACAAAGGAAATGTAGACACAGCTCACAGCGGCGAAACACGTAACGAACTTGGAATTAAAATATAACTTGTAATTCTCTGGAATTACAATTTGTTCTCTTATCATTACACTTTATTGGCAGTGACATCACACATTGTTTCATTTCCTGTTGGATGAAAATGGTGAAGTATCCTAGTGTTCTTACAGTTTCTTACAGTATTCTATGACAAACAGTATATAGTAGGTACAATATGGAATCAGGGCAAGGTAAAAACAAACAAATAAACAAACACACTATTGTTGAGAATCCAGGAATCATTTTCTTTTTGATCTTCCCTCTCAAAAATACAAACTTAAAAACTGTACGTATAGAAATACCACTATGAACACACATTTGACCTTTTTGTATAATGAGTACGGTTCACTCTAATCGCTCTGTGCAAACAATCCCATAATGCAAAACAAAAGAAGATATATTGATGTTTGTTCGTTTCAAATATAAAGGTGTTCCATGTTGTGTTCTGTTGTAATAGAAGAAGCATTATTATCGGTTGTGTATTTGTGTCATGAAGTGACACACATGGACAGTATAAACATTACACTGCAAACAAAAATGATTTTGTCTCCATTATCTAGTGCTTAAAAAAATAAAATAATTTCTTTAAAAGCATGTCAAATTTTCATTTTACACAATTTCTCTGCTGATAGACTGATACATATGGTTTTGGTGTTTCGTGTTGGTCTAATTTAAAACACTGCAGTGTTTCTGTCGGTTGTCTGTTCAGCAGCGGACCACTGCCGCTCTCTTGTGGACTGTTACAGCACTGCAGCTTTCTCCAGTTTGCCAATTTAGGCCTTAATCATTTGCTTATTTCTGTTAATGGAACAATTAACATAAAAGGACATTACTGTAAATGTGTCAAATTCCCTGGTTTTAATAGTCACTCTAAAATTACCCAGTGTGAGCTCAGAGACACTTGGGCGGGACACAAAATATCTGATTTATTCCACAGCTCTGAAACGGGATCATAACTTTAAGTTCCTTTCAAATCGCAGCTAGTAAGATTTATTTCATTTTAGGTTGCAGAATTAGATAAGGCCCATTTTCCAGGAATCTTTATGGGCCATAATGTGAGTTTCATCTCCATTTGTACAATCCATATTTCTGTCTCTCAGCATAGAAATCCTCATCAACTGCTCATTTTCTCCATCTCATCCCCCGTAATTGGGATAGATGTAATAAAGAGAACCAGTAACTCGCAGCGGCTTTTACCTGAATTCACCTCATACAGTGGCCGGCACAGAGCTGGGGGAGAAAGCGCCTCAGTTTTCTCCAGTCACACACTGCATGACCTGTACATATCTGTTGATTGTTCAGTGGTTTTTAGGGTTTGGATTAGTGTGTCTTCAGTATCACATCTAACAGCCGTGTGTTTAACTTGGGGTTATTAGTCATGCAAGCTAAAAAAAACGAACTTCTGTATAACTTAACAGAAAAAACAGTTCACAAGAAAGATGTTGAGGAATCTGAGTCAGCATCATGACAGGAAACATGTTTTTTGGAAGAATAAGTAAAAGGATCTCCAACACAAGAGTGATGCCGTGTGTGTGTCGCAGACTCACCGTTTATGTGCCAATTGTAGTTGTAAGTGTGAGATTGACTTCAACCACGTTTCACAGTTGTCATCAGCAGATTAATTTTTGTAATTAATTTCTAATTATTATCACATGACATAAGCGTGCAGCTTCAGTCACATGATATCAGGTGTTCATACGAGGGGAGGTTTCTCTGACATGGAAGTCATGTGTGCAGTTTTGTTTCTGGGAATTTGACCGTGCACATAAATTAGATATGTAAGCTGTTGATATTTTTAGGGCTATATATTTTTAGGTTTGACTATTTTAGTACTTTTATGCAACTACATTTATTTGACAGCCGTATTTACCAGGAACTTCGCTGGTTGAATATTTGCAAAAAAACAATGATCGGTTTATAAAATATGAAGCAGTGTTTCTGGTTGTCACAGACTCTCTGTGGACTATTTTATAACTAAAAAATTTAGTTGGCACTTTGCAGAAAGTCTTGTAAAAACGTGTGGAACATTTTGCAGGAAAGAAAATATGAGACCGTGTTCTGTGTTTCACCTGGCTGCGAGACAAGTTTCCCCTTGGGAATGATAAAGTGGAAGGAGAAGTTGATGGAAAAGCTAAGTGAAGGATTAACATGGAGGGTTTTACAGGCTTTCTTAGGTTGGAGGTTTGACACTTGGCAACTTGGAATCACGTCTCCCGGCTACAGCCCTGGTCTTTGGCACTGTCAGCTGACCGCCGGTCGATGACCTTTGACCTCTTCACATTCGATGCTTTCTTTAGGTTTTCACAGACAGCTGAAGTTGACAGCAAATGGTTTTTTCTCCCTTCTCTTGTCGAGTGTTTCCTGCAGGTGCCGCATGTAACGCACTACACCATCCACCTGTATGTGACCACTTGTTACAGCACCTGAACCGTTGCCATGACACCCGAGAAATCTCCATCTACTGATAATGGTGAGATACAGTTGAAACCGCTTCTATTCTATTCTATTACTCTATCCCATATCAAACTATTTGTGGTTAATTTCCATACAGATATCTAATGTTTTAGGGTCCTGATGAGCTGAATGTCGAGCGGTTCCTCTACAAGGGATCTAGTTAAAGTATCATTGAGCAAAAATGATGAAGGTGTCAAGAAAGGCTGAATATATACAGTTACAACTGGTGGTCAAATTTAACTTTAAAATGTACAAATATAACGTATGTAGCTATAGGACTACTTTTACTTTACTTAAGTATTTCTTCACTTTTTTGCCACTTTATACTTCTACTCCATTACGGTTCAGAAAAAATACACTTTTTTACTCAACTACAGTTTGCAACCAGCTACACTTTTATGGCGTATTTACTTTTATGGCGTATTTACCCTATATGCTTGATAAGAACTGATTTCAGAAGGTTTCATTTGGCACTTACACAACAACTAATGATTAAATTATTACTTCATAGTCGACGCAGTGTGACCATAGATTATGTGTTATTCATATGCATTCTTCCTCATCAGAGCCGTGTGTTGTCCATGACACAAAGTGACACATGTGAAGATAACTAAAGAAAATGATGTATTTTTCAGAATAAGAGGTGAGTTGTCACACCACACTCACGCACACACACACACACGCACACACACACACTCACACACACACACACACACACACACACACTGAGGTAATGCATGTTGCCCATAGTGAATGAAAACGCAGCCAGTGATGCTTTCAGGGTCATCCTTCCGAGGAAAACAGGCAGCTTGGCGAACAGTCACAGGCCACTTTGAGCCTTCATCACAGTCAGGTCTGCGGCTGAGAGTCCAACAAAGACTCTATTGTAGAAGCAGAAGCTGCTGCTCCACTACACTCACTACAACTAACGGACCTCCTGCTCCGTATAAACTGGGTTAATACAAACCCCGGCTTCTAGATGTAAAACACTCACTGGGTGATCTTTTTTTTTTTTTTGTCTTGGTTGGAGACTCTCCCTCAAGAAGTGAAGTCTGTGCAGGCGCACTGCAGTTCCTCAAGCAGCAAGTTGGGGGGGTTTATGGTGGAATATTAACTTTTAAGTCTGCTTTAAAAAGCACAAGTGATCGAGGTTTTACATTCGTGCCGTCGGTTCGCAGAGCAGAGCAGGAGTGGGACGGACTTGGATGTCAGTCAAGATCTCCCGATGCAGCAGTAAACATCCACAAATCTCTCCAGCACATTAAAGGCAACATGACCAAGGTAAATATATGCAAAGTTTTTGTGTCGCATAGACTGAGTCGTTCAAGTTGTTTAGATGTGTGTTTTGGTTGTTGAAAGTTTTTAAAAATCATTTCAATCCATCGTTGTGTTAAAAAAAAAAAAAAAAAAAAAAAAAAAAAAAACCGCACGGAGTCTGGCTGGAACATACGCGTGGGCACGTGGGAGCGGAGGGCGCTTCAAATGTTTCTAAAAGTGATTTGTGCAAGTTTTTTTTTAGTCAGACAAGCGCTGCATGCTGTGTGTTGCAGTGTCAGACAGTTTGGATTTTTGCTCTGCACACACTCCTCACTGAAGCTTTACATTAAACTGGTGGTGGGATGATGCAACAGGCGCATCATCTAAAATCCAAAAGAAAAAAAGAAAAAGAAAAAGAAAAAAAGAGAGAGGCTCCAGGCGAGGGATGTTAGAGCCACAAGTAATCCTGATGAACGGATAGTGGCAGCAAACGGTCTTTTCACCCAAAAATAAGGCACAAACGCAACTGATTCCTGTCATCCCTAGAGGTAGCTATGCAGAATCTGTGCGCGCACTTTTGGTTTGAATTGCCCCAGGTTGTTTCTTGGAGCGACACTGACGGAGGAAGACTTCACGCTCCGTTTAGCAGCTGTGATCATATCACGCACGCGGTTTACTCACTTCTCTGTCGCGACACATTTCCATATTTGCCAAGTAGCTACTTTGTGGAGACTCTGTGGAGAGTGTTTACATTCACCTCCATTGTAGTGGAGCTGGAGGCAGAAAGCTCAGAGACGGATGTCACAAAGCCAAGACAAACACGAGCCAAGGCGCTGTATTTGCACGAGATGGTTATTGCTACAGGGGTGTGGGAATTTATTATTTTTTTTGTAGCATTTCCACAGTATAAAACCCATGACAAGCAAGGATGCACTGATCCAACTTTTTTTTGGTATCATTTCCTGCTTTTTCCCTGATTTAAAATCATCTCCCTGTGTGAAAGTCTCTTGTTTTTCTAAAAGGCAACATGAGGCCAGAGATGGTTGTGGCTCAGAGCACTGAGTCTGCATGACAGAGAAAACACTGACTTTCATAATGACAAAGAGAAACTGTATGTGGATCGATAAGTCCAACAATCCACGTCTTGATGATTTTAGCATTAAACGGTGCTCAAGTCTTAAAAGTGTGAGAATAATCAGGAGAGGAATTGTTCTTTTTAAAGTTTTCATTTATTCATAAGTGAACATACTGCAATTAATTATTTTCATTGCTGGATAATCTGTTAATTATGTTTAGATTAACTTGAGCTGAGATAACAGAGGTAATAGAAAAGTGTTGAACGCTCATAACAAATTCCAGGAACTGATGATAGAAAACAGGGAAAAGCAGCAGATCTTCACCTCCGAAGCTGGAGCTAGATCATGTTCATGATCATGACATTTGTTGTTCATCAGCATTGTTGTCAATTCATTTTGTTTTATTTGGAAAAGCATTCATTTCACAGTCAATATTTTACACAGTATCAGTATTCCTGCGAATAGATTCACTCAGCCAGGATTTGCAGTCCGTTTGAGAGCCAGGCTCTTTCAGATGTTTTCTTTTATAACACTAGCTTTAATGATTTACTATTGAACAAGGGAAGCTTTCACTTTAGATACTACAAAGAAAAAAAAAGAGAAAAGAAAAAGAGAGGCTCACGAGCAAACTGCACATTATACTCTCCCTAATTTCTGTAACTAAGAAAATGAATCTACTATCTTTTCAGGTGTTGTGCTGTTGGATAGTGTCATCTGTAGCAATGCATCACATATGAACTCTTTAGCATAGACTTCATTAGTAAAATCTTTTTCTGCAGAAAAACTGCAAGTTAAAGACGTCGTTAAAAGTTAAAAGTATAATTTCTCATATTAAAATTACTTCAGCAGCAGCATAAAGTTGCATAAAATGAAAAATACACATGTAAAGCTAGTATTCAGTCAAATACACAATTACAACAATAAAACCAATGTAAACAGTAGAAATGTAGGTACAACAGATGAAAACTGATAGTCTGTTAGGTTACAGTTACCTGTTGTCTGTCCAAGAAATATGAGAATATATTGGAGTTTTTGCATGATCATGATCGGAAGCCTTAAAGTTTTGTGTAACTTCTATGTCTGCACAATGATTAACTCGAGTATTTTATGAGTGCCGGACTAACAGCAGGTATGTATCTGCCACATTCCTCTCGTTCCACGGCCAAATACTCATCGAATCTCGGTCAGATGGTGAAACCATCGATTGAATCAGCAAGTTTTTTAAAAAAAATATTTGACCAAGAGAAGAGAGATAAGATAACGGATTATAGATTTACTGTCAGAGGGGTTGTTTTAATAATGTACATACTGTAAGTTGTTGTTGATTCTCATCCTGTGAACAAACTTTTCCTCTTCTAGAAGCTATGTGGGACCAATTACCCGACCAGCATCTGCTTCATAGTGGTGAATGAGTTCTGTGAACGCTTCTCCTACTATGGCATGAAAGGTAAGAAAAGATTCTTGTTTTTTTTCTGCACATCATGTGGAAGCATAGATTTGACCTGAAGAACAGGACTCTACATTGACAGAGTAGCTTTAGGGTCTTTTCACTGTGAAAAGTCCTTGACACAAAGTTGATTGATCATTGATGCTCAGCTTGTTAAACCAGCGAACAGGATGCGAGTCCACCAGAACAACATGACAGAGAGCCTGTAATGGAAGATAAGGATCTTCCCCTCACATGACCTCACTTCTTCTCACATGTCTGTCACATTACTTCAGTTGCTTCATACACACACACACACACACACACACACACACACACACACACACACACACAATTATAAACATGCCACGCAAGAAAAACAATTTCCTGTTGTGCAGTTAAATCACGTCAGTTCCAGATGAAGTGGATTGATTTTATATTTAGTTGTAAGAAATATTCATTAAGCAGACACATTACAAATGATTGTCATTATCAATTTATCTACTGATATTCTTTATGAATTATTTAATTGTAAAATACAGCATCTAGCACTGGACCTCTCTTCTGAAAACGCCTTGTGTTTAAAATGTTAGTAACTGAGAAAGTACATGTGTAAATGCAGAATATAAATCGTTTGTCAATGAGGTTGATTGAAAACTGACATTTTGTTCTCAGGTTGAAACTTATGGTGAAATGTGCCCATCTGTGTTTCCTGTAGAGCTCGCGGTCAAAAACCCAAACATATCGAATTTACAGTGAAATAAAACAAAGATAAACAACGGAAATATATTCGGTTGTCTCGTCCATCATTTTATACACATTCCCCCAAAACTCAACCTGCCAAATCTGGCATCTGGAAACCTTTGAAATTCTCTTAACAATAAATGAATGAATGACTAAATAAATAAGAATGAGTTTGTAAAGACTAACCCACTAACAGGACGGAGGTTATGTGGCTCCCCGTGACTCATACACTTAAACACAAATACTTCACGCATCGACAATAATGATTTGACCAGTGATGGATTATGGGATACTGGGAGTTTGATTGATAAACTTAATACGCGGTCGTCAAGGTGTTGCTGACATGTAATGAGCGATCAGTCTTTTTGTGGTAGTTTCCATCCCTTGCATTGGGCCACAGCTCATGCTTGTGTGTCTGTTGACAGCGGTGCTGACGCTCTACTTCCTCACCTACCTCCACTGGGACAAGGACCTCTCCACCGCCGTCTACCATGCCTTCAGCAGCCTCTGCTATTTCACCCCCTTACTGGGAGCTCTCATCGCTGACTCCTGGCTCGGAAAATTCAAGTGAGTCCCCCGTCTCCTTCATCCCCAAATGAACTCACCCGAAATCACTAAACACAGTGGTGCCAAGCCATGCGAATAGTTTTACTTTTATGTGCAGAGGTTTTGAGATTTTGCGTCTGTTTGCAATACGTCATTCAACCCAGGAGCTTTGTCTAAATTCTATGACACCGCGTCTTAGTGGAGATGAATCACTCCGACCAAACATACACACAGATCTTGTATAATAACAAGAGTGCAGCTCTGAATGCACATAATCACAGTTTGCTCCCAACAGGACCATCATCTACCTCTCCATTGTCTATGTGATCGGCCATGTGGTCAAGTCGGTCGGAGCCATTCCCACTGTGGGAAACAACAACATGCACATGTAAGTTATCTGGAGCTGATTCAGAGCAGCCACGGTCACAGGGCAGTGCTGCTGGAGGTGTCTGTCATCATGTTGAGCCATTTTTATTTCACTTTGAATCACTCGGCATATCAGAGGTGCAGGGAGTGAATCTGTTTCAGTGAAAAGTGCCCATCATGAGTTCTCAGAGGCCGTGGTGAATATTCCAAAACCCAAAGATGTTTAATTTACAATTAAATAAAACAGAAAAAAAAGCCAAAAGAAAAGTGGAATCAGCAAATATTTCACATTTTTGCTTGTTGACTTTGATTTGACTTTGACTTTTCAGTGCTAGAGGGAATAGACACTTGATATCCATATCCATTCCACTTGCATTAGCTGTGTGTTTGTGTTGCAGTGCTCTGTCCATGGTCGGTCTGATATTCATAGCCTTCGGCACCGGAGGAATCAAACCCTGCGTGTCAGCGTTTGGAGGAGACCAGTTTGACGAGGAGAACGTGAGGCGCCGCACTTCCCTCTGTAGTTTGAATAAATGAAAGCGGTTTAGCTTTTAACTTCTCTGTGAAATGAGTTAAAAACAAAGAAAGAAAAAGAAAGATTCAGCAGAAATCAGCAGTGACTTACACGTTATAAAATCTAGTATTTACCAAAAATTCAGGCAAAAAAAAAAAAACCTGATGATTTTTGTTGGTCACCTCCAGGTCAGCGAGAGGCAGAAATTCTTCTCCATTTTCTACATGTCAATCAATGCTGGGAGCCTCTTGTCGACTGTGATTACACCCATACTGAGAGGTGAGCATTCACCGTCACAGTGTTGAGGAACCTGGTGAGTCCACCGTGTGACTAACATCAGCGCGCTGATGGCGTTAATGCTGGATTTGCTCCTGCAGGTGATGTGCAGTGTTTCGGTGGTGACTGCTACGCTCTGGCCTTCGGGGTTCCTGCGGGTCTGATGGTCGTGGCGTTAGGTGAGCCTTCATCCACCTGCAACATCCAATCAGATGTCTCCTGCATCATCTGCACAGTAGTGTCTACATAACACTCTCAATGGCATTCTGTACTTTGTGTTTTGTGCTAATGAACTAATGTTAGCATGCTAACTAAGATGGTGACTATAGTAAACGTTAGACCTGCTAAACATTAAAACGGTAAGTGAGTAACAGTAAATAGATGAGACGTCAAGAGGGCAGTAAATCTTGAACTGGAAATCACATCATTATAATTCCTAATCAGAACGAGACACACGGAAATGCCAGTTTGCTTTTTCTGGAGCTTTCAGCTGTATCACACTGTTTTCATCACCTCGTGGGATTTGCTCAGTTGTCAAACAGGTGTATCTCAAGATCCATCTCTTATCACAACTTGGCAAACTTCATCCTCTGATGAAGACCATGTGATGAGGTTGAAAGCTCTGGAGTTGGGATTGTTAGGTCAAATTATTTTAAACTTAAAGAAAAATGAGGGTAAAAATATACAGCCCATAACACATTTACGCACTTATGTTTCTACTTATCTGTGAAAAGAGGTATTGATAATGCTATAGCCAATATCAGCTGATAATGTTTATATCTCTGCTACCGTCCCATCAGTGTCCTGGATCAAATCAGTTAAACCCTAAATACTGTAGCTGCTGGAGTGATTACTGTGAATGTATGCAAGCTGTGTGGATGCAATATGCAAATCTGCCACCAAAGAACATTTATTTTTCTCAGGAAAAAATAAAACGAAACAAAAATGTTTACCTCCAGGAAATGAATAAAAACACCAGGCTGCAATGCGATGCCCTAATCTGAATATTTTAACCATCAGCGTCTGAATTAGCTGTCACATTTCAGAGTCTAAGCTCGGTTCAGGCTGCGATCTGCATGCTGAGAACATGTTTGTACAGTATGAAGTCCGGCTTTTGACAGGCCGGGCTTCCTGTTGATTAAAGCCCCTCAGCATACGTCCTGACAGTCAGTTGTCTCTGCCTCTGAATCCCCCGTCACCCCTGATCCTTGTGTGTGATTCATGCTCGGCTGCCCCACTCGCTGTGAAAACAAGCAGTGCTTTTACTACTGGAGGGGCCGTGCACAGATCACAGCGACGAGGGTGAGAGAGGGGCTTCAGCGTTAGAGGCCTGAAGTGTGTTTACAACATGTGAGAATTTATTACCCCCGAACCCCCTTTTTTTCAAGCCAGTGTAAAGGGGCAAACACTTCCTTAAAAGGTAAACTACTGCTAAATTCTGCTCTTTTGTCTGTACCGTACCTCATCTTAATCCGTGGATTTATTACTATGCGCTGATATGAGGCAAATGGAGAAACTGTTTGGACAACAGCTGATCCATTTCCAACATAAACAATTTTTCTTCACTCGTCCAGTCGCAGTCTAACTCCTCATCCATCTTGTGTAGTTGTGTTCATAGTCGGCAGCGGGATGTACAAGAAGAACCCTCCCCAGGGAAACATCCTGTTGGAAGTCTGCAATTGCATTGGAGTGAGTAATCTGGCCGGTTGTCCCCAGTCGTATCAGATGATTTATTGTAGTGTTTACTATAAAGATTCATTTTGTGCCGTAATAATGGTATGAATTACACTGTTTCTGTCTTCGTCTCTGGTATTTACTTTTGGTCTGCAGTTTGCCATCAGAAACCGCTGGAGGAGGTCGAAGTATGAACCCCAGAGGAAGCACTGGCTGGACTGGGCTGAGGACAAGTACTCGGTAACAAAAGGACTTTTCCTGACAATTTCGTTGGAAAGGTCAAAAAAAAGAGTGTTTGTGTGGGTGTTTTTTCGTTGTATCAATAATCCATCTGGTGTGTGGGTTTGTGTGTTAACAGAAGCGTCTGATCCAGGAGATTAAGATGGTGCTGCGGGTTTTGGTGCTCTACATCCCGCTGCCGATGTTCTGGGCTCTGTTCGATCAGCAGGTACGTGAAGACAAGAGACTTATCAACTTATCAAGAGTCATGTTATATGTGATCAATAGTTCAGCTGTGTCCAACAGCTCTTTCCCGTCTTTATGTCAAGCTAAGCTAACAGGCTGCCAGCTGATGTGATTTTAAACGTATTTGCCAAAATGTCAAACTGTGGCCTTAAAAATAAGAAGCAAGAACAGCGTTTAATGTCCTCAGAATAATGTCAATGATGCTATAATCACATACACATTTGGAGACGTAGGGATGCTTTGTTTTGTTTTTCTTAGTGTGTAGTATGTGGTTTGGCGATGACGGATTCATTTTACTGGTAAAAAAAAATATGAAGAGTTTTTAAGTGTTGAATCAAGTATCACGTTCAGTTCCTGTTGACTGACGTGTTCGTACGTGACCGGTTTTCTCAGTCAGCACAAGGTCAAGGTCATGGTGTCATAGCTCTCTTATTCAGTCCCATAACTATCTGTTATCAACTCTGGCCAACACTCAACACAACCTTCTGATTATGGAAAGCCCCAAAGCCACAATCAACATTCCTGAATTTCATTCTCCCCGAACTCGTTCTTCGCTCAAAACGACTGATTAAACTAACTGTCAGAACAAACACACGTCTTCCTCGGGAGGTGAGTCAAATGTTCCCCGTCAGGAAAACAAACAAAGCGAGTCGGTTCATGTTATTGCCTGAAAACACTCTAACAATCAGTGTTCTTCGCTGTTGCAGGGTTCCCGTTGGACACTTCAAGCCACGAGGATGAACATGGCTTTTGTAAGAGTTTCCTTCCATGAAATAACACTGTTGAAAAAAGCTGATAACATCTTTTATTATTGCACTTTGATATCAGTTTGTGGGTCCTGTAAAACAGATCTTCGTAACGATCGGTCACTTTATTTCAGTGATTGCCATCAGTTTATGGCCTTGATAAATCGTGCACTCATCAGGTTTAGATTTACGAAGTTAAAGTTTAAGTGGCTGTTCTGCTCAGATCAATTGATGTTGTTTTATTACAGGGAGATTCCTTCAATGTTCAGCCCGACCAGATGCAGGTATGTGCAGCTCCACCTGTTCTCAGTGGGATCTAGTTTTTGTGTCCGTAAGCAACGATGTATGACAAGAAAACAATAAAGAAGATGGATTGAACGTCTTAAACTCCAGTTCTTCCCTGACTATATCTAATATATTCTGTATCAGTTTCATCCGACTCTTCATTGAAGCTTCATGATGAGGGGTCAAAGTTCATTCTTTTCCAAATTTGATTAAAAAAAGCCTCTTAGTATAATCTCACTTATACTGCAACATGCCCACTAACCTGAGGAAACAAAGTGGCTGTGATGAAGCATTTTTTAAAGTGTGTACGCGTGTGTGTGTGTGTGTGTGTGTGTGTGTGTGTGCGTGTGTGTGTGTGTGTGTGGTCTGGTTAACTCTCATACTTTCATTGTTTAACTTGTTTGGAGCAGTGGTTAAACTACACTGCACTCTGTAAGTATTTGGACAGTGATTCATTTTAAACCCAATGTCCTGGAGAACAGAGTTATAAAAAAATAAAATGTAATAGCTCTGTACAAAAGTGAATAAAATAAGGATTGAAAATCCAACAATGGTCTCACCCGAGCTGTGTATTTTTCAAAGTGCTAAAAACATAAGATGTCCTTTATGGGATGGCAGGTTACGTTTTCTTCACTCAGTTATAAAGCACTAAAGACATGTATGTGGTTGTGGCCGTGTCCTAAAGAAAAATAGCTACGAGGCTGAAGGCTGACTTGAGCTTTAAATTGAAGCTGTTTACATCCACATCAGCCCTGTTTATACACAGTCCTAAATGAATTGGACAAGTTAAAAATAAACTTGAATAAAGGCATCATGCGTAAATGTTTGGTGACATCCGCAGACACCGGGCATCTGTCCTGTGATGCCCTGCAGCCATCGTCACTTCAGTCAGGAACATTGTACTTTATGACCATAAGATGTGAATGTTTGCCTTATCTGTCGGTGTGGGATCATTGTCATCCTAAAACTGGAAGGCTGACAATGACAAGAAAAGAGTCCAGTTGTGCTGGCATGGATGAAAACACCCTCAAACACCCATAAAGCTCAAAGTCAGCCGTGTTGCCTCATAGTCATTGTTTAACTTCAAATCCTCCTCAAACTTTTTCACATCCAGGACCCTTAAACTGACACAAATGAGACCACAGACCCCCATGTGATAAGATTTTGTCCCTGATTTTGTCCAATTGGGTTTTTGCTTTTAGATATTTTATAACAGAAAGTATTTGAAACCCATGACCAAAATAGTCTTACGTTCTGTCATTGTGTTACTTGTGGAAAACATTAAATATTATAAAATTCTCCCCTTTTTGCTGGAGACCTTCAGGAATCCCCCTCAATGACCCCTGGAGGTCCCTGGACCCCACCTTGAGAACCACTGTGCAACACAATAATGTGTTACTGTCCAAATACGTATGGACTATAGTGTATAATTGGTTTATACTCAAAATGAGGAACCCGCCATCCAGCCAGAAACATGTATTTTTTCATGTCCGTGGTATAAATGGATTTTGTCATCAGCACATTTCCCATAGTGCACTAGAGATGACTGATGTTTGATTTGGCGAGTGATGCTGTCATTCTCATGAAAACACTTTTACAGCTGTCTATCACAGCCACCTCATCACTGGTGATATGGAGTTAGAGCCCCTGTTAGTCTCTTTATTCTTGTGTAACTTTAACCTTTATGATTTTACGAGTTTTACTGAGCTTTTTATGGAGTCGTTTAACGGCGTGTTTTCTTTCCTTCCCTGGTGTTGTAGATGTTGAACGCTCTGCTGATTCTCGTATTCGTGCCCGTCTTTGACCTCATCATATATCCGCTGGTCGCCCTCTGCAGAATCAACATCACGTGAGTAGAAGCCTGTTGTTTTGGATACATCCAACTTTATTGCAGACATGAGCATTTAAGAAGCCTCTTAAACTGGGAAAATGAGCCATGTGACCTTTAATTTATCCCCCAGCGATACGCCTCACATACACAAACATACTGTACATTTACAATTGTAAATCTGATGAGTGGCTGATTCATGTATGTGGAGCACACAGCACTTTTCCATGGATTGCCACAGTTTACTGAAGAATAGAATAAGTGATCACATTTCAGCATTAATTCCTCCGAAGAATTGAACTAAAACTACTTTCAAATGTGATTGCACACACAACACAAATAGTACAGAGCTCTTTCTTAATTTATGATTTTATTCATGTTTTTATAGAATAGCTCAGGCTGTAAAGGACACATTTGCAACAGATGGCATTGAGTCAAAACAAGTGGTGAGGCAGTCTCTTATCAGGCAGATCAGTGAGGACACTGATGTGGAAATCACTCCTGATTTATAAAGTGATAAAGCCTGACTCTCAGAACAGTAAACACACACTGGGCCTATAGTCGTGAAGGGTATATAAAAGTGTTGACTGTCTGTCACTGACTCTCTCTGCCCCTCCAGGCCTCTGAGGAAAATGGCCATGGGGATGATTTTTGCAGCGCTGGCCTTCTGCGCGGCCGCACTGGTGGAGGTGAACGTCGTGGTGCGTATGAGCAGCAATCATGAATCGTCTCGTTACAGAAATTAAAAGGCACTCGCCAAAACCATTGCTTACTTACACACTTAGATCGAGCAGCTAGAACATGAAAATACCTGCACACAGACTGACTTCCTTAAATCCTACGCATCCTGGAGGAACTGTCCTGGAAAACACTGAGCTGTCCTCATGGTTCGGTTACTACACAAACTGTCACAACCCTCCAAATTTATTTTAGTCTGATGTCTCATACTCTCAGCAGCTGGCAGCTGGAATTAGAGCTGTCTTCATGAGGTTAATTTGAAATCATGTGGGCAGCTTGCAGGCATGTTCTCTATGTTGATCCATCAGTCGGTCCACCGCTTTGGTCCAGACAAAAAGGTGTATGTGAATTGTAAGAACAATTAAATTTATCCTTAATTTCTTCTGTTTTAATCCCATTGTAATGTTTGAATATATCAAAAAAAGTGAGACCTCTGTGAACCACAAAAAGTGCTATATAAGTCTTTGTAATACAATAATAACAATTTCTTTCTATAATACTAATTTTCAGACTGTGTTGTCTGATATTTATCAGTATGCTTCACTAATTTCCCTCTACATCTGTTAGAAAACTGTGGTGGATCCTGCACCTGAAGGGAGCTGTCTCCTGCAGGCCTTCAACCTGGTAGAAGGTAATGTCAGTGTGAAGATCCCTGACAGCGACCTGTTTCCAGACCCCATCCGATACTGTCAGGTAATCACATGGGAGGAGGGAAAAGCAACTTTTTTTATCCATGTGGACGCAGGGCAGCAAACATTTCCCAGTGACCAGGCTTTCCTCAAATTCATACTGTTTTTTTTGTCTGCTTCTGCATTTCAAACACAAGTCTAGACTCTAAATTTACCAGAGGTCTGAGAATGTGAGAGTGTGTTTGTCTTGTGGGAGAGTGTGTGCAGAGTTTATCACCTCTTCACTCAGTAATATTAGCTTTATTTAACCACTGAGATAAAATAAAAATATGAAGGGAATAAACAGGGATCACAAAGACACATAGCTTATAAGATCCAAAGGACAATATAAAACTATAAGCACTCAGTGTACCATAACACACACACACACACACACACACCAAAAAAAAAAAGCACAGCAATTAACAAGGCACACAAAAGCCAGTTGGCTCATGATGAATGTGCTGTTTGTGTTTGTCTTTGGCAAAACCCTTGAGACATTTAAAACTTGTTTTGTCTGTCTTAACAGTTTGCATTTACATTTTAATGAACCCACTAAGCTAAAGTTGTTTACCAGCTACTGTCAGAGCCTCTAGCTGTTCGACAGAAACATTTTGGAGATTAGGACGCTTCTTTCTGTCTTTGCTCAACTGCTAAATTTTGCAACTTAATTTAAGGAAATATGTAATATGAGGTTTATATAGTTCTATATTCTAAACAATATTAATAAACTAGTTCAACAGAGAAAAGAATGTCAATCATCTAAGGCTTCGTATATTGTATTTCATTCTCTTTTTGTCAGAGATTATTTTCAAACAGTGAAAGAACCTGAACATTAACTCCCTGGTCTCTGTGTCAGGACCCTCCTGAGTATGAAACGCTTCCACTGGGGGCGTCCAGCAAGGAACTGATCATTGAAGTCACCTTAGATGGAACAACTTCAAGGTGTAACCAGACGTTTGAACAAGAAATGGCCTACAGTCTCATCCTGTACCCTGAAAGTAAAGAGATCCGGTGCAAACTCGTGAGTGCCCCTGAAAATTGGTTCCAAAGTTTTTTTAATAGTATTAAATATTCATGACTAAATAAGGAACAATTGAAGTTTTAAAGTGAAGATCCTTGGGTATTATTTAAACCCAGCTCATCTCATTCATCAGGATGGTGTGGTTGTGATTCGATCGGGTTTGATTTGACTGTCTTCCTGGCAATTATTATTTATGATTATTAATAATATTCAACCACCTGGGCACTGAGTGTAACAGCACAAATGAGTTCAGATATTATTGTGTGTTTTATTCGTCATCCAGGTGGAAGACTTCATAATGAAAGATACAGAAGGGAATCCTCTTCTCAGGTAAAATATTTAATATAATTTACATTTAAATGTAATTCGGCTTCAAAATAAAAAGTTCCTCGTAGGTCAGCTTGACCAAATTGATTAATCGGTTACATTTGATCATGAGTTCTTATAATTCAAATTTAACAGGTTCCTCAACACACAAGCAGAAGCTCTAAACCTGACTGTGGGAGCTGTGACCTTCCACGTGCCCTCTGGTTACACCATGTCTGCTAACAAGACTGTGGACCGGGGAGAGTGAGTACAACTCATGTTGACAGTTGTGTTCAGTGTAGAGTCTACACTGAAAAAAGGCCTACACTGTAGACCTTTTGTATTTGTGCATCTGCTCTTTGACTGTGCCAGAGTGGAGCACTGGAATCCATCTTGGAACTCGACTCAGACTTGACCTTGATGACTTGGACTCAGATAACGGAGACTCGACTCAGACTTGGACTCGGACTCGAAGACTTGGAACTCGAGACTCGAGGTTTAGAGACTTGACTGCAGTCCCGGTTGGAGGATTCTTGCTTTACTTCCTTTACATGTAACAAGAGGATCTGTTGTTCATGTTGTTGTTGTTGTTCAAAGTTATTCATGCAGAAAATGAACAAGACTTTTACTCCCAGAACCATGCCTGCATTAACTCCCACTTTGCAGCAATTTAAGTAAATCCCAATTAGACCTCAATTAAATAATTTAAATATGTGTGATATGACTTTTTAATTTAGTGTAGATCGGTACTAGTCAAATCATGTGTTCTTGTTCTTTTCTAATTCATGTCATCCTTTATGCACCTCCTGCCTCCGGGTAGATACTCAGATGTCACATGCAGCCCACAGACAGAGAATTGCTCTCATCTTGACGTGGGCCTGCTGGACTTTGGAGCTTCCTACACCGTCATACTCACTGAGGTCAGGACGCCTGTCGTGCAAATAGCATTTTATACAAAGATTTTAAAAGTCTTCCATACTCATGACATCACCTCTGTGTTGCTTTGGCAGGAACTGGGTAAAATTGTGACTCACAGGATGGAAGATGTGAAGGCCAACGATGTGCACATTGCCTGGCAGATCCCCCAGTACATCCTCATAACTGCTGGAGAGGTCATGTTCTCCATTACCGGCCTGGAGTTCTCCTACTCACAGGTTTGACATTATAATACTTCACTCAGCTGCATGTGAAAATCAATACAACTCTATGAACGTCTGATTGTATAGTCTGTATGCTTTCTGTCCTGGATCAGTGCAAGGCAAGGCTTTTTTGTTAAATGAATTCCAACAAGCGCCCAATTTCTCAGCAAAAAGGTTTCAAAACATCCATAGAAATGAGTGTTTAAAACACACTGAGCATACAGATGGACAGTGGAGAATAGCATTATGCTACTGAAGTAGTTTGAAAAGTTTCTATGGCCATTTTGATACTTTTTTTGGAAAGGAATTCATTATAACATAATCATATTCATTTTCAAGAATTCAAACCCACAGGGACTGAATGTGTGAGTGAGGTTTAGGCCTTTGACGATCCCATGGAATCTGTAGTTAATCAGTTGTGCCTATTCTGTTAAATTAAACTCCTCTTGTCTCCGTAACCTTTATCCTGTTGGTTTAAGACTTAAGACTGTTTGATGTCCCACACCAAATAACAAAACAGAAATATTTTGTCACGTTTAGGAAGTAATATGCCATTTCATTGAACCTCTAAAGATTGTATGATCCCAAAGCTGCTTGATGTCTTTGCTCTTTACTCACACTGGATTTGTGTTGCCTCCAGGCTCCGGCCAACATGAAGTCAGTCCTACAGGCAGGCTGGCTGCTCACTGTTGCATTTGGGAATGTGATCGTGTTGATCGTTGCGGAGGGGGCGGGACTGGAACAGGTATGATTTCATTGGGCATCATCGGAGACATTAAAAACCCCTTACAACATATAAGGAAGGAGGGTCGACGTACTGAAACCACAGTCAACTGACCTTTTGTATGAAATACTTTTAAGGCTGAAACATTACTTGTTGTAAATACTTAGTTTGTGTCACAGTAAAGTGTCAGTTCTCCTAAATGACAAAAAGCCACATTTCTCACTTCCCTCCAGTGGAATCCAGCCATGCAGTTTTATATTTATCTACCAAAGTTATCTTTTGCACCCCAAGACAATGAAGATGAACTTCATTTGAACTTCAACATTAATCAGCAGTGCATCTTCCCAGATCCAGTTACTGCGGATGACCTGGTTACTCTCTCTAAATAGTTCCTACGGTTAAATTAGAATTTTCTAAATGTCAGTATTGAATCCTTTGAGCGCTGCAAATAAAAATACATGAGTTTCTATCCTTCTAAGGGTAAGTGAGAAAAGTGTGTTATCTTTTTGGCTGGACCACAACAGCTGGGCCAGCCCTGTAATCTGGAATGTCCCTGACTGACTGACTGACTGATCATATTTCCACCACTGGTCGGCCAAGTGCTTCATCACTGTAAGGGGGGTGTTTACAGCTTGCAGTATGGCTAATTTTAGATTCTAGAGTTAGAGACTTTCTTCAGACAAGACTGGGTATAAACTTAGCACATGGCTGAAATTTGAAATGGTTACAGGTAAGTGTTGAGTTTATATTAACACGTAACGCAGTAACTTTAACATGGTAAACAAGAGCGACTGAAAACGAGGCTTCGTACTAAAATGCCACTATGAGCTATTATACATATCGAGCGGAGGGAGTTAGAAATAAAGACGTGCCTCAAATAAAAGTCTGTTACATTCTGGAGTTGAGGGAAATAAAGGCTAAACTATTGTGGATCCCAGACGGAGGCTGCGTGCTGTGTGAGAGACAAAATAAGAAAGATATTGTGTCGCTTCTAACTTTCTCTGAGCGATCGTTTTATTAAGTAAATATAGCTGAAATCACAGCTCAGTCTTTGACTTTAATTTATGTGTTTGGTAATTTTGTCAGTTGCAGTCACAGGTATAAAATCAGGATTTGACCATGGCTGCTCCAGCCATACACTAGGTTTTAACCTAGTCTTGTTTTTTATAATTTGTGAAAAACTTCCCTTTCCTTTTGTAGTTTTCTTTGTTTTGTTATAACTCTGAGCTTTTTAATCCCTGCATCGCTTATAATCACTGTAACAACTGAAAATGTGACATTCAACTCTTAAAAAGGCCTTTTTGTGACTTTGTCTTAAATAAAACAAACATCTTCTACTAAAACCTGTTACTATAAAACATTGCATGCCTGTCACATTCCTTCTCTAGAGTTCAGCAAACCTCAGCAGTGAACTAAATCTTTCTCCATCCAGCACAGTTCACATGCTAATTCTATTTGTCGTCACAGTGGAAAGAGTTCCTGCTGTTTGCCGGCCTGCTGTTGGCCGTCTTCATCATCTTCTCCATCATGTCCTGCTTCTACACCTACGTCGACCCCGATCAGATGGACAAGATTTACCTGGAGGACTCAGGGAAGGAGGAAGATGATGATGACAACATGAAGAAAAAATCTAATGAGGTGCAAATGAACAAAAGGGGGAAGAGCACCAGATTGTAATTGTGCCGCCAATGTCTTCACTGCAGCTGATTAGATTTGGCTACAAAAGGTGAAGTATTGGATCAGTTAGACACGCAGCTATCATGTGAAGGTACCGTTTTTAATTCAGTTTCTTGTCATGTTTTTGTTTTAAGGTACTTTTTGTGAAAATGAAGCACTGAGATGTGATTGTCGGGACATTTTTTGTGGTTGGAAGCGCAGTATTTGTTTGTGACATCATTCAATGTATTCTCTGAAACCTTTAACACTCCAGTCACTTCAAGATTTATAAGCTGAGAACAGGAATGAATTTTTCCTAAATCAGACTGAATACATGACATAGTGTTTAAGACAGGCACAATATTGTGTGACTTCCCACAGCATGATCAATAGTGTTATTACAAATGAATGTCAGATATTGTATTCTGTATATATTTGTTGCGTATTAACTGCATGTCAGAACGTTTTATTTTCTACGATGCTGAATAATAACTAGAGACCATCTTGTATGGGATCACACCGGTCACACTAACAAACATCTGTCCACAGATGTGCACACCTGCAAAAGTACACAAATCGCCTGCACTAGGTGTCTCCAGAACCACATTTTGCCACGATGACACACATATAGACAATACCAGCCACACGCTGGTAATTATAACCTACACGGCCTGACAGCACATGTTGGAGAAGTGGTTAAGTTTACATTGTGCGCCTATAACAATGATATTAAAGGAAAATAGTTATTAGTGGTGTGGCACATCGTAAGCCAATAATTAAAAATTCAGCATATGTATTACCCATGTAAACCATTTATTGTGATTTACCTTATTGGTCCTTCAGTTGCAGGCGGGGATTGTTATGAATAGATCCATATTATTTGCTTCACAATGTTTCTTTATCTTCTGGTTTGAGTTTTAGAAAAAACAAAGTTTGTGACAGAGTCCTTGAATACATCACCAAGAAAAACAGTGCCTGCTTGCAACTGCATTGACATACAGTACTTTAAAATAGTAATAGAAAGTTTCAAGTCTTTGAAAGTTGAACTGAAACCAGTTATTGGCCTGCAAGTGGGAAATCTAAAAATTGTATGAAAAAAAAAAAAAAGTCAGTATTGTATTGTGTATTTTTCAATACTGGAAATACTTAACTTTTTCACCGAAGACATTTTTGACATGTCGCAGTAAGAAAAGAACAGGTATAAATAATAAAATTCAGCTGCTCCGGTTTTTCGGGGTCCTGGTATTGTTTATGCAGGTTCACTGTCACACTGTCATGACTTCACCAGGACACTCGAATAGAACAGAGCCATTGTTAATGTTGTTAGTAACACCTGAGCCTTTTCTACAGTGACAAGTCAAATGTTTAAATTATGCTGCTCCCTATTCTGTAAAAAAAAGACTGTTGTGATGCTAAAACTTTTTTTTTTTTTGTGCTGTTGGAAAATTTAATGATTAAATTTGAAATCATCCTTTTTTTCATTCTTCTTAACTAGAACAATTTTCCATCGCACTATATTACACTGAAATTTTAAAATCTGTGATTATCTGTGGTTGGGTGTGTAAAACACAATTCGTGTTAGAGGAAAACAAAGGACAGGAAGTGACATTTAGCAAATAAAAGATGACATTTATTATATTTGTAGATGCACACCCCTCCTTTGCCTATTCTGAGATGTGTGACCTGTGGCGGCAGACTGTATTCAAACTGACCCGTTTCATTCAGCGCTCCTCACATAGCTCTCATTAATCATCAAACCATTACGATCAGCGCTCTGTGGCTGTTCAATGACATCTCTCATCTAAATGACAAGAGAAACATTTTACAGGAAACAAATGTTCACATCCCTGGAATATCATCTTGCATTGTTTGGCTTATTAGCATACTGAATTGATTTAAGTGGTCATTTTTCTTGCTCTGGAAGAACCAAACAGTATTAGCATGTGCAGGACAACAAAACGAGGAAATGTTTAGAGCCACTCGATGGCGTCACTCATCGCATTGCAATTAGTTTTGACCGTGACATCTCGCATCCGGGGGTTTATCTCAGGACGACCTTGACAGATGAGAAGAGAAAGAAGAGTCGGGTGAAACTCCGTGTTAATCTTCATCTTTCCTCCCTCACTTCTTACTGACACCAAAGCATTACAGGAAGCTTGGAGGATGGATGTCTGCGGCGAAAGATCTTTAGGTCTTTTCAAGGCTCTAAATCACCGTAAACTCCAGTGAGACTTGTATATTGTGTATGGCAGGTGAATGTTAAAGCTGGGATGGTGCAGTGGTCCTGTGGCTCCCTGCGTGTCTTTCCAGTAGAAGCTCTGTGACACGGGCGATGATATCAGGATGCACCAGGCAGTCTAACAGGTCATTAGTGGTTATTATTGCATGTCTGGATACCTCACAATCCTCTGAAGAGTTCTCTGGCGTCTCATCTGCACAATCACGTGCTCTACACTGGGTCAAGTCGGGGCTACGTTCACGTCTCTCCTGCTGGAGTCTGACAGCAGGTGCGGCCTCAGATCTCCCTGCTGCCTCCGAGCTGACAGTGCAGTCTTCTTGAGATGCGCACGCTCCGTTCCTGGAAGATTTGAACCGCAGATCTTTAGGGGTCACCTCCCTCGCTTCTGGTGAGTCCTCTTGCTGACAGCGCACAGAGATGAGATGTGGCCCAAAGGGAACGCTGAAGGGCACACAATCCCCCGTCGAATCTCTCTTCTTTCTAATTTGTCCGCTGGAGTCCCGTTTAGCTGGACGGGTGTCTCTTGGGTCCCGGGTCAGTTTGCCGTGGCAGAGGGCCTTCTGTCTTTGCGCGCAAGCCCTTACTGCCAGGTTCACGTACTGCATGTTCTCATTATGGGATGCTACTCCTTCCTGTAGAAACAGAGCACAGACAAACTGGGACCGAGAGATCACAAGTATGAGCTGCCAGCTAAGTAACCACCTCTCACCTGCGTGTGTTAGGCTGCTATTACATCCAAATGTCAAACGACGAGGCATAGTTTGATTTTGAGGTTTGAATCTAACATCAGGCCTTTCATAAAAATGTTAACATTTCTAGTCGCTCTATCACAGAGACATATTTAAAGCCTGTAGGATAGTGAGAGGAAACAAGTGTACTTCTTCCACGCAGAGGTGAGTGCTCGGCCCCAAAAAAAAAAGGGCTGCGATGTGTTTGTTTTCCCAAAATATAAAAAAGAAAGCAAAAGAATCACCCCATGTGTGGATCATTTCAGAGAATCACATTAAAAA
The DNA here is from genome assembly GCF_002260705.1 of Seriola dumerili. Taxonomy (NCBI): domain Eukaryota; kingdom Metazoa; phylum Chordata; class Actinopteri; order Carangiformes; family Carangidae; genus Seriola; species Seriola dumerili. Next base: position 18,944,145 of record NW_019174307.1, read on the forward strand.
CTAATAGGATGTGGAAATGAATGACTTCAGTGAACCCAAGCGGTGTTTTCAAAAAGAGACACTGCTGCAGACAATAATACGTGCCACAGATTCAATGAAATGAATGGGGTCAAAGTAACACATACGCTGCACCGGTTCTCTCATTTTTCTACAAGTAAACATTTGCCATCAGAATAATTTGAAAGAAGGAGAAAGATGCCAAAATCACATCAGTATTCTACACACATGGGCTTTACAGCTCATTTAGTAACTGGTTTATCGCCAGAAAATTTTATCTTGCAGCAGCAGCTAGCTACTACATTTTTTGGGGAACCCTGTGTAGCTTTTATTAATATCTTTAATGTCTTTATTATTTATTATTTTTAAGTCTTTATCTAGTAAGTTTTTATACATTTTCTAAACTTTCTGAACTCTATAACTTTAAATAACATTCAATATTCTCCCGCCTGATTTAAAGCCCCAGTATGGCACAGCATATGTTGGCTATCTACCTCTGGCAGAAAACAGCTTGTAAAAGAAAGCGAGAAAGTAAAGAGCGTTTAAAGTTCAGTCCCACTCTTCCTCTCTTTGCAGTTACAGGAAGCATCCCTGGAGCTTTAGTCTCTCCTTAACATCTGTGGTTCTTATACAGCAGCACATACTGTGACTACACAGTAAGTGACCTCCTGTAGGTGGGATAAATAAACCCGCTCTGAGTGGCAGAAGCTGCCTCGGCTGTGCCGACTGATACACAGGAAGAGAAGAAGGTGTGGGAGGTACAGTGGGTAGTACTCTGTCACAGAATCTCATCGTCAGTTATACTGTATTTTACAGCAGTGATGCAAAATGAAAGGCCTCTTTCACCTGATGAAAAGAATTGGACCAAATTTGTGAAAAAACATGAGTATTATAATATTATTATTATTATTATTATTATGAGGAAAACAGTTTGCCCATATCATGATGATACGATTCAACTGAAAGTTTAGTTGATGATACTGAATCTATTCTGAGGCCTAATTCAGACCGCTACGGATGAAAGGATTGACATGAGCGATGACCAGATTAGTTTTTCTGATCTCTGACTCCATACAGAATTCCCTGCACAGTGAGCTGCAAGCAGAGGACAATGTTAGACACAGACATGGTGTTTTTGAAACCGAAGAACCTGCAAATCTTTTACAGAAGCTGAAGACTGCATTAGTTTTCTCTTCTTAGTGACACCAACACAAGTGAGAGGCAGTAATTGGGGAGCTATTAATTGGAGGAAGTATTAATTTGCTACCTCAGTGGGATTGAGCCAGTCGTCAGCGTTGTCGTCACTCGGAGCACTTTTAATAGCGCAGACAACAGCCTTGGTCACAGCTTCGCTAACTCTCGCCACATCGTCCGCTCCCTGTGCAGGAGCAGAGAGCCAAGCAGAAACAAGTACGAGTGCCGCATATCAAGATAATTACACAGAATCACAGAGACGCTGCAGGCACAGTTTGTTGTGTCTGTGACCTTGCAGGGAAAAGCTGGAGAGGGACCCGCTGCTTGAATAAACATTTGTCTGGCAGCAGGGAGCTTTTTTTTTCATGCGGCACACACTCCTTGCTGTCCACATACACTCATCATAATGACAGGGAATCTTTTACTGCCAGACCTGTTCATTACTCAAAGCTGAGAGGGGCCTTCATCCGGGAGCAGGGGCTCCTCGGGGGCAAAGAGGAGGGGAAGCCAACGTGCCTCAAATTTATTTGAGACACAAAAGTCACGGAACGTCTTTTCATTGTTTGAGGTTTTCAGCTGAATAGCTCAGGAGGAGGGAAGAGACAAAATTGGGTTCCTTACCAACTCGACCCAGGAGTTGACGCTGACGGTGACGGGATCCACTGACTCCACATAGTGCCACCAGTGTCTGGGAACATAAAGTACCTGAGCAGAGAAGATAAAACATTATTAGAAGCTTAAATGGATTAGGAGTATCAAGACGTCACCCACTCCCCCTCCTTTTTTTTTTTTTTTTTTGTCTTCAGGCCACTATGATAAATGTTAAGAGAATACATGACTGTACTGGTCATCCACTAGATGGCAGCAAACACCTCTTTCCTCAAACACTGTCAGCAGTTCACCAAAGTGACTCTATTAAAACGGGCAAGCCTTATTGATTCCCTGCCTCCTCAGCAGTCCTGATTCATTCGTGGCCTGTGGTCTGACAAGACAAGAGGGATGAGCTCTCCTTTGATTTGATTTGCAGAGGTGGAGCCATCTTGCAGGAGATTGCTGTAGATACCATAACTATCCAGTCTGTGTCAACAGCTGAAGTACTTTTATGGTGACAAAAATCTAAGCACAAAAGTGCACTTGTAGCTTTCAACTGTTTGTAAATGCTGGGTCCGGCCACACCATCAGCTGGAGTTCAACATCATTGATTTGGAGGCCCCAGAAGAATCAAACATCTGATGCCAAAGGCCGGCCTTAAACCAAGACAGGGGTCACAACCTGCCTCCCATATATTATGACTTGTTAATGTATGACTAACGGACCAGATTAAAGTCATGGGATGACATCTGTGCCTGCTCCATTAGCTAAATAAAGAATGTGAGGTAGCGTCTATAGCTCTGAAAGTCAGGAAACCAAACTTCCTTCCCTCTTTCCTTCCTTCCTTATGATTAGATGGAATCCTATAACTATAACCTTTGAACCCTATACAGTTAAAAGGCTGAGCCCAGAGGTTAAGAAAGAACATCCATGGATAAAAGTCTTTTGATCATGGGATCAACTTAGACCAGCCAGGACTTAGTTTACACCAAAAAACTACCCAGTGAAAAGAGGAAAGGTGGTAATAAACAGAGTTAGGGTATTTTACGCAGACTTCTCATTAAACAAAACAAGCAAAACCAGCTTGTTATGTCATCAACGGTAACCTACACATCACTCTGCAATCAGCCACCAGAGTTACTCGATAGCCAGGTTTTGGTGCAGCTGATGGGAGGGTATTTGGTATACTGCAGGAGCTCCAGCACAAGCAGATAGTGAAAACAGACAGATGGCTAATTGCTTTGACACCATTTTGAAAAACAATGCAGCTGGAATCTGAAACAAGGCAAAGTAGACCAAATACACCCAGGAATACTCCGGCAGCGATTCAGGTCTCTGAAAATTAGGGGCACCATGAACTCACCCACGTCTAAAGCGGAGCAGAGGAAGGGAACCTGACTGATTTGTCAGTTGATTTACTGGCTTAGACGTGATCCTGTAACTTCTCTCCAGGACAAGTCATCAAGAGTGATGACGCAGCCGACTTTAATGTAGCTTAACCTTCCCCTTCCTTTAATATAAAAACTCCATTCTGCTGAAGGTGAAACCCTATAACTGAGCAGGCTAGGATTTAATTGGAACACAAGTCACGACCGTTGCCTTGCTTCACGCTTTTATGGAGGACACCACGACAAATAAATCTCACCGTTGAGTCTACTTTTACATGTTCAGAGCTTAAGGACTCATAAAGCCATATTTTATGGTTATTGCTTCTGTGTCACAAGCAGTTCATCACATAAATGTAGAGCTACAGTATTGCATAACATCAAACCTCAGTAAATCACTGATGGGTGGTTTTCCTCATTACAAAAGAGGTGCTTAATGTAATTTTGTTCAATGTTTGATACAAAAATGAAAACATGGCATAACCATACTGGTATTATACATGACACAGGGTTCACAGTTTAACACAGCTACAAAATGTTTAACCAAGATTGACTGAGAACAAACTATAGCTTTATTATTTTATTATTTCAGCTGGGCATAAAGCTGTTTACAAATGTGACTATTTCTTATGTTTTTTTTTGTTTTTTTACAATTCTTTAGTGCTGCATTTATTTTCTCACTCACTCAATTAATTGTTCAGTTTACAAAATGCCAGAAAATAGTATCTACCTGATAGCTAATATTTTATATCCGTGTGATACTCTATCATATAATACAAAGAAAAACAGGAAATTCTAACATTTGGCATTTTTGCTTAAAAAAATGACTTAAACATTCACTAATTATAAAAATAGCTTTCAATTATTTCCCTGTTAATGGGCTTATTATTTCACCTCTGGTCTTCTTATATAATTTAGTAAAAAAAAATAAAAATAAAAAAAATAAAAAATGATGGGAATGTGAATGTATAAACAATGTCTTCAATAAGACAAGAGTAAATCTCGAAATTTTACTTGAATGAAACCGCCCTTATTTGGTCATGAAATGAAATGTAACATCTTGAGAGAAGCTGATTTTATATTTTCCATGTTTTTTTTCTGCGTGTGTCCATTTTCTGGCAGCGGATGACACTACCATGTCCAGAATTCTGACCTGGCCTGGCTGCAGAGTGACGGTGTGGACCCTGGCTCTCTGGAAGTCAGGGAACCTCCTCGGGTCTGGATGGAGCACATCCACCTGACTGAAGACACTGGACTCCTCATAGGGGATTCGGGTTGGGTAGAGTTTAGACGTGTCCTCTGGAGGAAAGAGGTGCCAGCGTTTCCTGCAAAGAGGAAACATCGCAGGTAGATATGATTTCACTAATGAGCTAATGACTAATGAGCAGGCAAAGGCTGTCGTTAGAAATTCATTCAACTGTTTGGTGGTGACCGAGTCAGCCATAAATTCAGGCCGAGTAGGTTGTTGTAAGCCAAGAGTTGCAGCTATCCAAAACTGTAAACAACTCTTTTATTGCACTCTGACAGAGCGTAGTAAATACTAGAAATTATGTAAACAGTTTCAACTGTGATGGACTTAGATACAACACAAAATATAGGAATCATGATGACAGGAAGAAGATGTTGTTAGTATAAACTACAGTGACAGTGAACAGTGTTTTAAAGATCCAAGCAGCATTTTTTTTTTTATCAATTCCAAAAGGTATTATGTCATTTTGTGAGGATAATTAAAGCTGACAGGGCCAATGAAAATTAATCAGTGCAAAAGAATCCAGTTGTCTCTAACCTGAAACTCAAATGACATCCCCCTGAATAGTTTGGGTGTTGTGTAACACAGCCACTGCCATTATTGTTTCCTGTGCATCTGACCCACCATTGTCACAAATGTCATGGAATCAATCAGCGCTGTTGTATTTTCATGGATCAGCAGTGTCAAAGAACTGCTTGTGCTGAATTTCGTTCCCTTTTGAGATCAATACCAAATAACAGAATCCGAGACCCAATTACAAGGAGCGAGATAAAACTGTTGCTCTCTGGAAGACCAGCAGAGTGAGATAAGACACTCAGAGACCTTTCCTCTTTTGTTTATTGACTCACAGTGCCCCATATAGCGCCTCACCCTCTATCTCCATTCCCCTACTGTGCTGGTGAGCTCTGCGACGAATTAACTCTCTTTCAGTGGGGCAGAGGACAGATCGCGCTCGGTGTCAGCAGTTACACTACATTGCACCTTTCATGTTATGGAAGAGGTAGGTGGTTAACCGGCATAAAAACACCACCATCAGCGTGGTGGGGCACAGCCGCGCTTGTATGGAATCCTGAACCTTCTTTCAGCTCAGTTACGACAAGTCTCTATTAAATGCAGAGACCCATTATCACAGGTATGACAGGGCGATGTCAGTTTTTACTTTTACGCCTCTCAGTGGGTATACGCCGATCGACCACGACATTAAAGCCAACAGCCTAACATTGCGCAGGTCCCCTCATGCCATCGAAACAAAAACAGAAAAAACAGCTCTGACCCGTTGAAGCATGGACCTCACAAGACCTCTGAAGGTGTCCTGTGGTATCAGGCACCAAGATGTTCGCAGCAGACCCTTTAAGTCCTGTACAAGGATTTTGCAATGTGTGGACTCCATGGATTGAACTTGTTTTTCTGGTACATCCCACAGATGCTCTCTCTCTCTCTCCCTCTCTCCCTGTCCCTCTCCCTCTCCGACCCAACCGGCTGAGGCAGATGGCCGCCCACCCTGAGTCCGGTTCTGCTCAAGGTTTCTGCCTCTTAAATGGAAGTTTTTTCCTTGCCACTGTTGCCTAGCGCTTGCTCTTGGTGGGAATTGCTGGGTTTCTGTAAATATTATTATAAAGAGAAGGTCTAGACCTGCTCTATTTGAAAAGTGCCTTTAGATAACGAATGTTGTGAATTGGCGCTATACAAATAAAAAATTGTAAAAAAAAAAAAAAAAAGATGCCTTTGTCGAAGTCTTTGTCATGTTCCTTACACCATTCTTGAACAATTTTTGCAGTGTGGCAGGGAACATTATCCTGCTGAAAGAGGCCACTGCCATCAGGAAATACTGTTGCCATTAAGGGCCTTCTCCCCATAGTGCATCCTGCTGCCATCTCCTCCCCAGGTAAACAATGCACACACAGCTGGCCATCCACATGATGTAAAAGAAAATGCGATTCATCAGACCAGGCCATCTTCTTCTGGTTCTGACACTCACATGCCCATTATGTTGTGTGGCGGGATAAGTAGAAAATAGCACCAAAGGATTTGGCATCTAGGTTTAGCTTGATGATCCGTCTTACCGTCCTTGGACCTGCAGCACCAGGTTGCAGCCATACGAGTCCAGGTGGCATGGTGTGTTGGCCCCCTCTGTGCCGATCCATAAGGTGCTCTCTCTCCCATTACGTCCCTCAAAACCAAAGTCGGACCACTTTACATCCTGCAACACAAACGCATACACACTTACACACACCACATTATGACAATTATCAATCGAAAATAATAATAACAACAATTGATTTTTAAATCACAAGTCTCATTTTTTTTTTTGGATGTGATAAAAAAACATGACATGGAGACACGGCTCACATTTTCACAGCTGTCACAACACGGCTATAAGCTCAAAGATGTAGCCCCACCTCATCAGCTACTTACACCTATTATAGGTGACCAACAGAGGTCTCTGTGTAGAGAATCCAAAGACAATATTTGTCATCTTTCAAGAAAAAATGTCCTGTCAATCATATCCTGTCAGGGCACAGAGGTGTAGCAATAATGCAAGTCATTACGATGTATGCAGACAGCTGTAAATGACAGACTGGTCAATCTAGCTTTCAGGCAGCCTTTTCCCCAGCATCATTTATCCTGAAAAATAGCCCACGTCTGCCTGTCTCAAAAGCATGAATGTCAGCAGGTAATAATTGCAGGTGCATGCCCAATAAAAATTTATCACTGAGATAAAATGAAACGAACGTGTGGCAGCGGCTCGAGAACGGATGGCACTTTTATGCTTTTACTTACCACAGGACAAGAATAGCAGCTAATAATAAAGTCGTTAGAGGGAAAAGCTTAACATTTTAATTGAAAATGTCAAAACATTGAAAATTCTAAGAAAAAAAGACTCTTTTGGCTCTTTCGTTTTTTTTTTTCCCCCCATTTAATTTTTAATTTGTTGATAAGCTGAAGCTGTTGCAACCCGATTAGACAGTAATAGTATGTGAATAATATTTCTTAAATTAAGCCTTAAGAAAAAAAAACTTCTAATTGTGTTTATTGTCATCTCAAATAAAATTTGGTATTCATAACATTTCTTCTCTTCTTGTTTGCTTAGACTGTATGTGATTATATACTTTTCATATAAGTCATACATGACCAGCTCCACCAGGATGTGAACGTGTGTTCATTCTGAGAACACAAACAATTAAGCTGTTGACATGCATGGACATATTTATATAATGAAAACACTAATAAAAACACGCGTTTAAGTTGACCCTGGATTCTCTTTATTTGTTTTAGTTTGGCAACATATCTGATCCTGGGTGGTCACTGGTAAATGCACATTATGCTCTCACTTGAAGTCTAGTATTCTCAACTATTTTAACGTCAGGACCAGATTTGCTGTTCTGCTTTTGATCTATCATTTAACAGTGCTGTCTCACTGCATTGTTAGATGCAGTCAGTCCTAATTTGAAATTTTGACCTGTTTTTAAAAATTGAAAGAAAATGAAATGAAAAACTACAAGGACACTAAAAGAGCGCAGACCTCCGCCAAGGCCAATGTCAAACATTATACACCAGACTTCAGAGAGAAAAATTCAAATTCATAGTAAATTATCCAGATCTGCCCCAAAATTAATGGGTTCCTCCCTGGCCAATGCCCCATCCCTCCACCAAGTAAGGTGCAAATCAGTCCAGTACTTCTTGCATAACCCTGCTGACAAATAAACAGACGTGGGTGAAATCATAACCTCCTTACCAGATGTAATAATGGGATGGGAAGATTATTTTCCATAGGATATACACCATATGGCCAATGTGTACAGCCATCAGTGTCCACATACTTTTTTGTTCTGCTTTTTTCATGGTGATTCATATCTTTCCTACGTCAACACAAGGCCCTTATACACAAAGCAAGTTTAATAAAGAAATCGTCTGCCCAGTTTCCCATTGTGGCTGAATGGGAGCACATCCAGGTTACATCAAGAGTGTAAAGTTCATGTGTCCACATACGTTTTTGGTCATATATTTTATCTTGACTATTTAAGAACCTCCATGTTATCAAAAATACACTACTTTAATTCATTCATACAGCCAGGGACTGACCTAAATTGTCAAAACTTTCTTCACCACAGGCCCAAACTTTTGTTTAATGAGCTTTCATCTTGTATTATTGCTTGCTGCTGACCCTTAAAACACCATTAACGACTGGTTCAATTGTAAGATGTACTGTATTGTAAGGCAAACATGGTAAAAATATTGGGGTTTCTTTTGCCTTGCCTATTTTTTTTTGGCATAGAAAGGGGAATATAAGGTCTGTAGAAGCACCGTTTGTGTGAGCACTTCTGAGCAATAGCCACAAGTCTGAACCAATACTGTGTCAACAGCTCTTGCGGTGATGTGAGGATCCTAAAATGTTTTTCACAGGTAGACTCGGGAGACTTAGAGCTTTCAAACAATGTGTAATTTGTCAAGATTGTGTTAAGACTGAGTCTAGTACAGACCAAAAGACACTATGAGTAGCACCTCCAAGGCCAAAGTGTCCCACAGGTGTACATTAAAATGTTAACATGTGTGTATGTAAGCAGAGGCCAGATTACCTCAAACATGGAAGGCTGATCTTGAAACAGGATGGCGATGTATTTGTAGTCGGCATAAGCCCAATACTCTGAGGAGGAGAATTCAGAAAAAGGCCCAACATCTGTCCCAGACTGACCCCGGGTCCAGCTGAGAAAGTGCACCAGTTTGGCCTCCACATAGGAACACTGGGTTTCGAACAGAGGTGCTATGAGAATGGGAGAAAATAGCAAGAAAATGAGCAAGACAGCGAATCATCACTTGATCATAATGGTACGTAACGTAAAAAACAATTGAACTGATCTGTGCTAAAAGAAATGCAATTCATGTACCAGAATCTCTGCACTATGCTTCGTCACACAGGCATGCAATTTTGTTTCACCCACTTTTATGAGAAAAATAAATCACAGCTGTGGTGATTCGCTTTTGCCTTTGTTTTAGTAAACAACGTGTGTTGATAGCTGAGTGACGGCACTTATAATGAGTAATGCCCTCGTGTCAGCCTGTCAGCTGTTGCAGCTGAAAAAGATGATTTAGAAATCTAATTAGCTAGCTTTTATTAGAAGACTTGCACGCTGTTATTTATCACAGGAGGAGTCATTATTGTGGCTGTTTTAGAGCCACACTGACGACAAAATACACCAGATGCTCATAGGCAAAAATCCTCATTGCTTTGTGTTTTGCTTACGTGACATTTTAAACCAGATCATTAAAACAGCCTCTTCATCGGGTCCTGCTAACTACAGTCTAACCTGTAAATGATCACTTAGAGCATAAACTACACAAGACTGCAGGCAATTATTATGTGATCACAGAAAATTGGGTGAAAATACAGAACTGAGTATTTGGATCTTATCCAAATCCTCATGAATACTATTGTGCCCTTGAGCAAGGCCCTTAACCACCAACTGCTCCAGTGGAGCTGCTCAGTGTCCAGCAGGTCAGACTGTGGTTGTACTGGGCAGCTTCCAGGTGTTAATGTGTGTAACTGTGTGAGTGTGTTCAGGGCGTTCCTGTAAGAGTGCATTGATGTGATCAGGAACACAAAAACAGAAAAAGCTTATTAATTTACCATATTGAATTTGATAAATTAAAAATGATTCTGATAGTGTTGAATGGAAATGACTTGCATTTCCTATAAGAGTGTGCTTTGAAGAAATTCATTTCAACTGAATCTTTTTGGGACACAGAAGTCCTTTTATTCCGCATGTTCAATCCAGGTGATTAATTACACAGGAATTATTTCGACCCAGATCTGTCGAGATCAATCTTAGGTACAGCTTACTGTTCACGTCTCCTTTTCTCCCGAGTCTGAACCGGATCAGTTTGTCACCAAGGCAGGCAGACAGGTGCTCTGCAGTCCAGTGGAGAACAGGCCAGCCCCTGGTCATGTTCATGAAGACTGCCGGCTGCTGCAGGTGTTGCAGAATCCTCTGGGTCTCCTCTGTGCTGAAGGGTTGAATGGGGGTGGCAGCCATGGCCTGAAGAGCACACTGTTGCAACAAAGAAGATGTAGATAGAGATTAGCTGATAAATAAATGGTATTTCAGTTGTGGTGTTACATTATCATCGCTATTCACAGAGATTATACTGTACCAGTGACTATTAGCTAAGATATCTTCTGCAGGATAAAAGTGAACAAGATTGTAAAACTTTATGCATACTAAAAAAAACTGCTGTTTTGTGTCTACTGCAATTTGTTCCTCCCTCAGTGCTCTTTCATTTCACTAACAACCCAAATGTCACTCCCTGCATTCAACAGCAGGCTCGGGCAGGTTCAGGCAGAGAGTGAAGAGGTGAATGTGACGAGATAGGCAGTGTAGCAAATGTGTCATCATCACAGATCAGCCGTATCATCGATGAAACATTTATTGATGATAAAAGATTTATCGATGATGAAAATCATCGTTAGTTGCAGCCGTAGCTAAGTTAACTTTCTTTAATACACATCAACGTAACTTGTAGTTAACTGTTAACCATTTTAAATGGCCTTTGTCCTCTAAAAAACAAACAAACAACATGTTCCCGAATTTTTTGTCATACCATTCTCACCCGATCGAGCTAGTACCTCACCATAAACCACTTTAATGTCATTACACATTCAGATAATGTCGCTAACTATCTTTACGTGACAGAAGGGGCAACTTGGTTTCATCGTTCTGAGTGAGGAACTTGATTTATCACACAACTCCCTTAAACTCCCTTCAAATAGTGAGGCGATGCTATCAGCTAGCCTCTTTTTGTGAAAAGATATCCCAAGAAAGCTAACGTTTTCAAACTTCGCGGAAATAGAGGGATCTCTGGAAAAAAGGGGGACTCACCTTGCACTACACGTGTAGTTGAGGTACGGACGGAAGTAAACAAAGCTCACGTGACAGTGTACGGTTTCTGTTTACATCTGGAACACTTTAGTGTGAATCTACTCCATTTGGGATCTGCCGACGCTGCAACAGCCCTCCTCAAGCTAATGCTCCAGACGAGCCAAAATGGCAGCCCCATAACATCAGTTTCCACGTTCCGAACCGCTTCCGTTTGGGCATGCGCAGTAAAGTTAAGTGACAGAAAGGGGAGCTAACGGCTGTTTTTGTTTTGTGTGGTCGATAGAAGCCCGGCGAGACGTCCTTTTCCCGTTACTACACAGGGGTTTTAACCGGAATTTTAACTGAACTGACAAGAAGACAGCGACGATGGGTGCCGTTCCGAGCACCGAGGCCGAACGGGAGCCTCTTCTTGCCCCTTCTCATGCGGAGGCAAACATTCAGCCAGTAAACAGCAGAGTGTACGGGAGAAGATGGCTGGTTCTGACCCTGTTTTCCCTGCTGGGGTTAATGCAGGGGATGGTGTGGAACTTCTGGGGTCCCATCCAGAACTCGGCCGTTCACGCTTTCGGCTTCACCAAGTCCGACATCGCAGTTCTGGTTCTGTGGGGCCCAGTGGGTTTCGTCCCCTGGCTGCTGTTTATGTGGTTATTGGACAAAAAAGGTGAGCTCTTCTAATCTGGTACACTGTGTCCTATTTTAACATTGTGGTTTTTTGACCTCTCTTTTTCACCCGACCCCTCTGTTATCACCCACAAGTCTTAGATAACTCATGACATGTTTGTCTTGTTGATATATCACTGAGAAGTTTAGTGTAGTTACTTGACATGGATCCTACACAGAAGACGCTTCTCTGGTCACATAAATTAGTATTGTCATATCATTCTGTGGCCTGGGAATTCGAGGTATTTTGTCACTGATAAAGATATTCACCCTGGTGACCTAAAGTATTTTGATAACTGTTATCACAAATGTTGACTCCATAGTATTAAGATAGGGCCACTTAAATTTAAAATACCTGCGATTTCATAAACTGGTAGTAGATTTCATGTCTGTCCATGTCCGTCAATATTTGATAAACTAATCAACTCTTTTTAAAGTAACTGAAGTAACAGTGGAGCGACAACTACTATCCTGTTTGTTAGCTGATACCATTATTGGATATTTCCTCATATAAATTGGCTGACACTTTTATTTAGTCTGAAAATTTGTATGAGTCTTAGATAGCATTGTAGAAAATGATCATTGTCATTGTCCATTTTCAGAATGAGCGACTGAGGTATTTTCATCTTATTAGGTCTATAAATTGTGAAAAATCTTCAGGTGACTGGCTTTGTCCAACCAAATGTTTAATACTCACATATATTCAACAATTTAAATTTGAAACAGAAAAAAACTTTGAAAAGAAGAACAAATATTTGGTATTTTTGCTTGATAACTTGACTTGGTCTTTGTGTGCAGGTGTACAGGTATCACTTACATGCATCTTTGGTTGACTTTTGTATTAATGGGCTTCATCATATAACATGTTGGCAGAAAAAACGATTGATACCCCTTTAACTTTTTTAAATCAACATTGTACTGTGCAGAAGGGTTTTCCTGTGTTCAGTGTTCCATGTAGATGAGTTGAACCTGTTTGAAAGCTAAAAAGTGCTGATGTGGGACTAGAAACCTCTGATGGGCTTTTAAGACTTCTCTCTTTCAAGAGGGTTCAAATTCACAAGACACCAAAATATTTAGTAGTGCCTTTGAGTGATGTCAAGGGAGTCTGAAGGAGCCCTCTTGACTTAAGCCACTGAATCAGACGCCTGCCACCTAACCAGTTCCTCCACATCACCTGACTGACACGTTGTAGTTACTGTCTGTGCTGAACTGTCAGGTGACAAAAACAGTAACAACATCCCAGTAACCAGGATGAATTGAAGACCACAAGCCAAATCTTGCCAAGAAATTACATAACTCATCTTGTGATTCTGATTCATCAGCAATTAGAAGTCAGGGGTGTTTTGTTTGCGTAATTTAAACATAGATTGTCATATCATATCTTCTGAGCTCAGTGAGTGGTAGAAACTTATTACTGACAAGACTATATAAAGTAAAATAATCCAGCTGTAGATTCCCCAACAGACTTGTAAAGTTATTGCCCTGCTTTAGACCCAGCGTTCAGCTATGTCTGCCTCTGAGTCATATATTGAGTTAGGGCAGCTCATTCAGCACTCACAAATTGTGTTAAGCCATGGTGTGACCTTGTTTAAAAAAAACCTACGTAACATCCACAGGCTGCAACAAGCTTAAACTGTTGTCTATAATACACACTCTCTGTCTTGTCAGTGGGGAAAAAGCTTGGCTTTCCTCTGAGAGTTCCCTCTACCCGAGGGCAGAAATTGTGGATGATCAACAACACAGTAGTTGGCATCCAAGAGAGGCTAGAGTCTTAACACCAAGTCATATGTGATGTGGTCACAGAGCACTTGTAATGTGCTTAGGGTATGACATACATATACGCTGATAGTGCAGAATGTGTCAGGCAAAGCTGATCCTCCCATTTAACTGTGAGGTTTTTAAAGCTTGTAATTCCTGCTCACAGCAGCTGGCCTCCAGGGCCGCTCGAGGTTTCTGACTTTTGGGTATGTGAAATATTTTTGTGTAAATACAAATGCTCTACTTTTTTTTTGTGTGTAAATACAAATGCAAGACTCTGTGCAATATTAGCCCACCTGCATCACAGAAAGTACAAGATTTCTGCAGCATTATTATAATAGCATGCCGGCAAAATACAATTTAATTAACTGATTACAGTTTTTGTTACTTGTCACTTGAATAACCTATGATGGAAATACAGAGTCTCTGTGTCCATTGCATTGCAGTTTTTTCCCCATTCATCATCCCGTTTATAAAATGTCTAAAATAGGAAAGAATCACAAGTAAGAGTTGAAGTTGACTAATTGTTCATTTTGTTTATGTGACACTTCACAATTTAAAGATATTCAATTTACAGTTATATAAAACAGAAAAACAGCAAATTCTCAGATAGGGCAAGAGAAAGCTTTTGCTTTATAAATGACTGTAATCAGTCACCAAAACTGTTATTTACCACCTGATTAATTGACTGTTTCAAGACTGGTTAGTTTAGACAATTCCCTGTTTTACACTTGCATGGTTACACTCAGTCATTGTGACATCTATCTAATGCAACTAAAGTCTGAGGTGTTTTAGGGTGTTCATATGCATCATTGGAGGACCCATAAACACTGGTTAAAGTGAGAGGGCAAGGCACTGCTCATTTCCTTCCCCTATTTATATGCTGCTACAGATATTTTGAAATTTATCCAAGGCATTTAAAACATCTGTCCATTCTAATTACGGTTGGAACTAATTATTAATTTAATTATGGATTAATCTGTAGATTATTTTCTTGATTCATTGTTTTGTTTTGTTTAATTCAACTAATAATCAAAAGTCTAAAGATATTAAGTTTAAGTTTAAGAGTATTTAGCAAGACACATTTCTAACGGGCACCATAGGCCCATATTGGCACGTGACCTGTTTTCGCATCAGGGATCGATGAGGTACAATGGTAATTATAGCGCGGTAGCCAAAGCTTCAGAAACAGGGAAGCGGAGAGAGAGTTTCCTTATATTGACATCATGTGGGTGAAACTGAGAATAGACACTTCCAAGCTGACAGATAAAGGTCTGTCTGTACTATTGCTGTAACAAATGATATCAAACAGGAAGCTTTGGGATTCCTGTTGTCTGTTTGGTTAGTGTTCTTATTGGCCATATAAAGTCAGTTGCCACTTTATTAGGTACACCAAGCCAAAACTAATACTACTAATAATATAGACTTTAAAACAGCTGCATGGTCATTTTGGACCTTCATAACCTTCATGAAGGTCAGAGTTATTGATGGACTGTTGTATTATGTAATCAATTAATAGTTTAGGTAATTTACCAAATAGAAAATACCAAATGTTTGCTGGCTCCAGCTTCTGTTACATGAAGATTTGCTGCTTTTCTCTGTTTTGTTTAGTCAATTTTCTTATACTTCTAGTCAAAAACAAACCATAAAAATATTCATTAGCAGGAAGTAATAAAATAATTTCTTTTCCTTTGTTTTTTTCCACTTTCATGACCATATCTTGTGTCTTCCAGGTTTGCGGGCATCCCTTCTCCTCTCTGCCTTCCTCATGCTGCTGGGAGCGGCTCTGCGGAGCATACCACTGACAGAGCAGCCTCTCAGACGATGGTAAGACGCCGCTGTAAAACACTATGCTAGCAGATGTTTCAAGTAAGGCAAGTGTGTTGATGATGAACCTTTTGAAAGGTTTTGGAACAGAGACAGAGAGTGACTCGTGATCTTCATTGCAGTCATAAGCCTTCCATAACGACTAATCTGATTTATAAGGAAATACTTTTTTAAACCGGCTGCCACACCCAGTTCAGGACCATCTATGAGCATCGAGTTGCTTGCCAAAGTTAGAACATCACCTTGTCTAATGAGTTCGCCATGATTTGTGATGTAGCTGACAAGATTATGAATTTAATGGATTAGTCAATCCACAGAAAATGAATTGCCAACTATTTTGATTGATCGTTTCAGTCATTTTCAAGTAAAACTGTCACACCTTCACCGGTTTCAGCCTCTGTGGGGAACAGGAGGATTTAATGCTTTTCTTCATCGTATATCTGAATGTCTTTGAAGTTTGGATGAAAAACTGGAAAAATAATTTGAACAGGTCACCTCAGGCTCTGGGAAATTATAACATGAATATTTTACTAACTTCTATTTTTTAATGTTTATATCGGAAATAATTGTTCACGCTCGGAATGACTGTGCTAAAATGCTGATGTCTAAACGTAGCAGGTAGAATGATAACCATGTTCACCATCTTAGTATGTTCAACACAAAGCCCAGCTGAGGCTGATGGGAATGTCATGTGTATCTTATCATAAACCAAAGAACTGGACAGATTGAGATTTTGAAGAGCAATGATCACCAGTGTCACTCCATCCAGGAGTTGTCAAGACACTTCACTCAAAATTGCAAATGTCAACCTCGTGGTTGCACTAGAGGTGAAGTCAGTGCATTACCAAAGTCAGTAGGATCATGAATGTCTGGACAGAATTTCATGCAGACTATCCAATAAATATTTTGTCACTTCATTCTGGACCAAAGTGGTGAAACAAATACCTGACCGACCAACCCTGTCTCCTAAAAATGACATCTCTATACAACCTAACTGCAACAGCATATAGGTTTAATAGGAAACGTAGTTGAGACCAGATTGTGTTTTCTATAAATGTAATAAGGACATTTTATTTTACATATTTGGAAAGTCAAAAAGGATACTGAACAAATCAGTAAAATGTTCACAGACAACGTATTTATTTTCTGGCACAATATCTCATCTTGCAGCACAATATCCACTTGCAGCAACTACAGCATTATTCCACTCTTTATGCCCCAGCTGGAGGCGTTATTTTTTGAGGGAATTTCTTCAAATTTGGCACAAATTTTCACTTAGACTCAAGGATGAACCGTTTAGATTTTGATGGTCAAAGGTTACTGTGACCTCACTGAACACAGGACACTGGATGAACATCAGTACAACATGCAATGTTGGTCTATTGTTGTGGCTTTTCAGGTTGCTATGCTGTGTTCAGCTGTATTGATCCAAGGGTTCTGTTTCTTTTTCTTCAGAGTACACACCTGTAACTGGATAGTGGGATTGCCAGAAAGCATTTGGCTACCAGAGAGCAGGATTCTGAAAGACAGTTCAATATTGTGTGGCTCTGTAACTTCTTTTCGTGTCCTTGCTGCCAGTTTCCTCCCTTATCTGTCAGCACTTTGACAGGCCATCACTGGACAACATAAAAGGAATCCCATTATTCTTAGTGTTTAATTCTCTGTTTTACTCATGAGCTCAGTGTTCCTCTTATAGAAAGCGCAAGTGCTCAGAGAAGGTCATTTCAATTATAATGTGCCTTTATAATGTGCCTTTTAAAAATGTAAATTCATTGAATATTTCCGAGTAGTAATCCATCTAATGATTCCTATTGGGCTGCACAATGAGGCAGTATATCATAAAATATCAATACATAGAGGAAATTGTTTTTCCACAGAATCCTCCAGTGTCCCATATTGCTTTCACTCCACGGACTTGAGGATTTTTTAAATGATTTTGGCTTTCAGAGAGCACATAAATCAATTTGTTTCTCGGTCTCTTTCGCTCCGTGTCTCAGGAGGCTGCGGTAAGAAAGTCATCAGTGGACTGAAAAGCTTATGTTATATTGATACAGGCCAAATGTAAGGAAAATAAAAAAGATTCAGTTAAAGCGTATTCGGCAGAAGAATCACGATTCCCTTGTGAAGGTGCCTAAGTTGAAAAAGAGTATTTACAGTTTTCTGTGAAATGTGTTTTACCATCCTGGTTTGTTGACGCTCCATGTGGTTGAAGCATCACAACCACAGCTGTCAGTCAAGAGTGACGTCCACTTCTAAATGCTCGTACTGTAGCAACGTGTAGAATAAACACGTCGTGCATGTGCAGACTACTTATGTTAGACTGTTGACCTTGTATAGGTCACTGTGTTGCATATCAATACAATGTGGACCTGGTTGTGTTTTACAATGTTAACTTATACAGACTAGAAACAAATAACAGAGCAAAAGAGCGTCTTGGAAATCTGTATTTCAGTGAGAAACACAGATACACCTCTCATTACTGGGTCAGAGTTTTGGGCAAACTCAACTTCTTTTTAATGAGCCTAATAATGTGAAGTCCTCCAGAAATGATATAAGGATCTATTTGGAGTTTTAATTTCATCAGTAAATCAAAATATTAATAATGCCACAGTTTACAAACTGGTTATTTCAAGTTGTTTTATTGTTTTAACTTTCAGAGTGACCTCATACAAGAGTACTCCAGTGTCCCAAAATGTTGGATAAGATAACCCAGATACCCAGACACCATCAGGGGTTATTTTTCTCAGACTTAACCTAGATGGGTCTGAGTCACACACAGCATTATACACATGGTTTTACAGGAGAAGAGTTAACCATGTTAACTGATCTTGATGAGTAAAATTGAGTTTCCCTTCTAATGATAGATCATGGTTGGCAGTACAGCAGCAATTGTTGATTTTATTGGGCCGGATTAAGATTCGTCTCAAGCCCACAAAGCTCCCTCAAATGTAACTTTGAGCTCAGCCTCTCTCTTGACCCTCATTCAATAACCTTCCAGTTAAGACTAATGCATCTCGACTCGTCATTTATTGGTGGCTTTTATCCATCCATTCAAATATATCTATATATAGCAGCATTGGCGCGAACAATTGCCAGATGCTTTTACTGTAAAGGGGAAGTAGAATCAAATAGAAACAGGGCTGCAAAGAAGCAAAAGACCTCTTCCTCTACTTGTTTGGATACAGTCAGGACTGGTGGTTTAAACTGAAAAAACTGACATCTCACCCGCCTGAATCCAGCCATACAAGAGGATGTGTCAGATCTTGGTGTCTGCAGAGCTCAAGACGAAACACGTGCAAAGTTCAAAGTGTGTTGCCGGGGTCAGAGCTGCCAGCTGTTTTCCCAGTGGATGATGGGAGCAGTCCTACACAGCCATGACCTTCAGCTCTTTAGATTCAGTTTTCAAAGTGGAAAGCAAGATGGCTCACTGAAAGCCAAGATAACATGAATCACAGCAAATGTTAGTTCTGACACAGTTCAGCTTCATTTGCATATTAAATGTAACAGGTCACTGCTCTTGAAGCCATGTTTTAATGGATGACATAATGGATTATCACAGTAAAGTACAGGCTGATATGATGATCATGCAGCTCCCTGGATCACCAGTAGATGTCACTCTTTGCTTTGCAGTAGTGGAGATAAAAGAATATCAGGCTGTGAGAGCTTTTGTTCAGTGACCTGTGGTGCTGCTGTGTAGGCTGGCTCTCAAGATATTTTTTTTTTTCATATCAGAATGGGCTTGGATGACGACTTAGACGACCTGAGAGAAAAGGAAGCTGGCACCAGAATTTTGAATAGGTAGAGTTCAAGGGCGTTGCAAGAGCGATCAAACGCAGCGTTTGAGTTTCCTGCTCCCCTGATCGGGAGACAAGTGGCGACAGTTATCCAGGTTTAGAAACAGTGAAGTTCCCTTGACAGCCCCCTGCAGATCTGTTTGTTCCGCATGCCGTTTCATGTTTGAAATGTGATTACTTTTTTTTTCTCCTTCTTTTTTATGCTATCCTCTCAAGGAAGTAAACCGCCTATGTTTTGACTCTTTAAGAAATCAAAGGCAGTTGTGAACGTGTTAGCAGTGGAACTTCCTCTCCTTTATATCCAGAATCTTCTGTGTAGCTGCTACAGTTATGGTTGAAAAAGGAGCGTTGAGTTGAATGTGTTTGTTTTGTGCGGTTCAGGCAGGGACAGAAAAGGCACTCTTGCATCAGTGGTCACTGATTAGACCTTGCTGTGCTTAAGTCTGCTCTCAAATCAAAGACATCAACTTTTACCTTCCTCAATTTTTTTTTGTTTTCAAGCGTTCACTCTTTTGTCTTGCCCTTTCAGTCTCTTTCTCCATCTGTCTCTCTCATATATTTAAATAAACACTAGCTGTGTGATTAGTAAGTGTCTATCAGTGACATCTCAGACTCACTCACACTGTCTGATTGGCCATCAGAACATGCTGTGGGTGCTGCAGCAGGCTGTAATATTACTGTGACAATTGCTGTGGTGCCATTTTCAAGACAGAATTGGCCTGGCCTTTCTGTGGTGGCAGAATTGGGTCTGTCAGCCCTGGCGTACCAGAAGCAGTCAGATGATTTCACCACAGTGCTGGCTTCTTTGTCTCATTCACGATCAGATTCCGTCTGACAGGGTTCATCAATACTGATTAACTTAATCATCTCTTGTTGGGGGGAAAAAAAAAAGCTGCACCCTTCCCTCACTCTCCTTCTCCCACCACAGTGCGGCTGCCTCGTGTGACCGCTCATCCTCATATTAGTCACCATCTGTCCTCATCTCCTGTCACATTAAAGGCAATTTTCTTCTTTCTCACATCCATCCTGAGATCATATAGACGCTGAGACAGGATAATGAACTTCTGTACTTAGAAAGTACTGACCAAACTTTGTAACACAAAGTTTCAAAAGCTGTGATACTGAATGCTGTCATTGAGTTGGTCAGGTTATGGTATATACCTGTTTTAACTATAATTTTAGAACTTATAATTTTTATGTTGCAGCCATTTGTGTTGGGAGTTGGGACAACAGTAAAAACATGTTTGGCGTGTTTTGTTAATGTGTTTTCTTTTCTTAAATAGAAAAACTAAGATATCGATTAAAGTATAATTTAGGTTTTGGCACTGTATTAACACTGATGAAAAATTCAAATGATCCACAGTTATTGTTTTAAATTAGACAGATTATTTGAGTTGCTTTGATAATCAGTGTTTAGACAAACTGGATTTGAGTGTTGGGTTTGGAGTAATCCCTGTGCCTAATGACATGATGAAGTGCAACAGGTGGACCAGTCTGATATCTGGACCCTTCCCAGGCCTAAATGAGACTGTGATCAAAAGTGGCGCTCCAGCACCTGACTGGCACAATGCCGGCTTGTGCTAGTTGGGGCGTGGTGTCCACTCCATTACAGTGTGTCAGATGATGCCTATGCCGACTTGAATCAGCGGCTCTCTGCAGCAGGTAAACAAAATACCAAGTGAATCAACAGCATTCAGAGCAAAAAGGAAAACACATATTTCAGATGGGTGGCTGAATCCAAATAGAAAAGGTATTATAGCGTCTCTTCCAACAGTTAAAAGCTGTGAAAAGATTAAATTGCTTTACTACAGCATTTCTACCTCTACCATTTCCACCTGCAGCTGCTGTTTGAGTATCAGCTGATATAGATTCAGCATCCTACCTGCTGTCTCACCTCACGGTGCCTCCACTCTTGCCATTACAAAACAAGTGGCACGCTGGCCCAGCCAAATGGAGCTCAGCCACAGTGATATACCTAGTGTTGCACTTAACAAAGTGTGACAGACCACAAAAAAACTTCTTAATCATGGAGAGACGCCAAGCAGTTAGATCAGTGGTGCTTACTCTCGGTCCTACAGAGCCCCAGCACGGCTTATTTTCTGTATTTCCTTTCTGCACCAACACCTGATTAACCGGATCAGGATGATTTGACCAATCGAGAGCTAATGAATATGTGGTGAACTAGCGCTTGAATTAAGCACCAATTGATTTGAGGGACAAACACATAACCTGCCAGTCACAGATGTTGAGAGATGCTTCGAATGACCCTAATGTGACATGTGATTAACAGTAAGCCATTTTGTCATGCATTCATTTTATCCAGTGATATCTGTGGCTAAGGACGTCACATTTTAGTATTCTGCAAAAATACAGCGTCTTAACATGGAGCACATTTCTATGCACACCAATTAGGGCTGAACAGTCAATTGAAATATAATTGAAATTGCAATATCCAAATCACAGAAGCTGCAGTTTGTTTTTTTTTTTATAAAGGAAAAATGTGTCACAACATGCCATAAATGAAGCATTGTGGTGCTACAGAAACGCCCTGGCCTACAAATCATATTCTCCAGGTGTGAGGTAACGTGTTACTAAAAATAGCATCATCATTTTTATGGCCATTCCAACTGAAATTGTGACTCTGTCATAATAATCACATTATTAGTTTGTTTTGCATATCGTTCAGCCCTAACACTAATATACCCTGTTGTTAACCTGGAGGTTCTTAGTACATGTAAAGGTGTAGAAACCATACTCTGGTTTCACACACATTTTGACAAACCTGAATATGCTAATATGCTATCTAAAGACTGGGATATTGTGGTTTGGGGTATTAGGTTTCTGATATTTTTTTCCATGACAGCAGATGCATCTTTGACCTAAATCACAAAGTGGTAACTTTAAAAAATATATATATATACTGACAAATGATGTAATGATGATAACTTACTGAAGTGAAATGACAGTGTGGCACTGATTATGTGGAGGATAAATTTTCTCGCTTGTCACTCTTGTCTTCCATCACTTGTAATAAGATGGAGAAGAAAATAGCATAGCGGTGAATGCAGCAGTGTCCCGACACTGGGTTCATCCCTCAACTGCTGCGGCAACTTGGTAGAGAAATGACAGAGAGGCTGGCTGTCGAGGAGACATCAAAGACATGCCTGCACCAACGCAGGTGGCCAGATCAGAAACCTTGATAATGGTAGAATTATGTATAAAGGGAAATGAATAACCAGGTTATTCTGTGTTCTATGTAAATGATGTTTCCCATGCATGATCAAAACAGGACACTAGTGTGTAATCACTCTCATAGATGTGCACATATCTATAATTTTTAGCAATAAAGACCGAGGCACATTACAAAGAACTCTACAAAGAAATAAGGAGTGGGATGAATAAAAAGTAAGTGTCAGAGAATATTTTTGGAGGGTGCTGGTGTGTAGGCTTGGATGTTAGCAGGTCTGAGATGTGGGAAGGAGATATAGGGTGAACAAGTTATTCTACAGTCAATCTGTCAGCGACCACGGTACTTTGTATTCTGCCATGACGCATTTATCTGTCAACCCTGGAACCCAGTGGACAGCAACGTTAAAAACAGTTAGAAGGCAGAGAAGTGTAAGCACAATGAAGAGTGAACAAACTAGTGTATACCTGCTTTATGTCTGAAGATACTGCTGCTTTTCTAAATGTAGGTTTGGGTACCGAAACAAAATGTTCCAGTCGCATTGAATTCTTTTTCGTTTTTAATTATGTTTACATATTCTTTGATCAGATTGTTCCTGATTTAAGAAAAATAATCTGCCAGTGTTAAACTGTATTTTAGGTAGACAAAGTTCATATCTGGCTGCTTGTGTTTAGACAACATTTAATGGTTTTGTAGAAAAACATGTTCATACTTGGTTATGGTATCAGTACCAAAACCTCAGTGTCATATCAGCACTAGTATTGTGGTGTGTTAAAATGTACTTGTCATCCCCACACAGGTGAATTTTTAAAATGGTCATATTGATGGTTTTTGCAGTGACAGTGATGGATGCCAAAAGGATGGCAGCTATTAGTCTCTCAGGGTCTCAGCAAATCCTGAAACAGTCTTATCAATCGTCTTATTTAAACCAAGGTCTTATTGAATAATATTTTAAATCTTAATAATAATATTTTAGAACAGTGGTTCCCAACTTGTGGGCCGGGGCCCACTGGTGGTCTGCAAAGGTATTGCAAGGGGACTGACAAATCATTTGCAAAAAGATGTAATTATATAAAAAAAAAAAATTGAAATAAAAATAGAAATGTTTTAAAACAAAATTATCTTTAAAAACATTGATAATGTTTAAAAACTCCTTTCACTGTTAAGCTAATGATAGAAACTGGATAGGTCCTGCTGGACCACTTTGCTGCCAGACCACATTGTATACTTGTTTTCTAGCTCAGTGTGATTGTGCACTAAAAGATTACATCTATGGCAAACGCTGGAGTATCAAAATGGCTAACTGGTTAGCGACAGGATGAATGAAAAGAAAAAGCATTAAGAGACAGATGGTGTCTCCCCCGTCAAACAGAAAAGAAGAATTGAGCTTCCTCTGCTTTCAGTTCAGTCCTAATGTTCAAGTGTTATCATTAAAACAAAAAGTGCTCTGAGGCTTTATTTGGGCTCCGTATTGTTATGGGGTCTGATGTTTGAGATTTTCAAGTCATGGCCATGAGCTGGAACTGGTTGGGGACCACTGATTATCATACATCCTGGTCATATACGCTTACATCTATTACTTCCAAAATTATTTCACTTAACTAACTGGTGATATATTTCATCCAGTTGGTATTAACAAAATATTTAAAAGGGCACAACAGATGTCACAACACACAGACTCACAAGATGAAAACAATAGCAGCCACATGCTGTTGCGGCTGGTAAACATCTAGTAAGGATCAGCGGGGACTCTTAGCTGTCAAACCTACAATCTGCACGCGAATATACCGAATATTTTTGAACATCAAATACTTAGAATTAGCCCAGAATCCCTCCTTGTCCTTTCCTCTCTCTACCTCATCAATTTCTCTCTTTCTGCCTTTTCCCTCCCTCCTTCCTTCCTTCCTGTTTCTCCTTTTCTCCCTGCTGAGCCGTCTCAAACTGCTCTGAATGAAAGGTGTCTTTACTGAGCTCACAGACAATCAATCAGCCATGCCCTGTCTCTGGCGGCTGGCTGTCTCAGTTAGACAGTGCAGGAGGGGGCCGGGTGGTGGTGGTGAGGGGTTTGGTGCCATCGGGGGACATCTCTGAGTACATCTGTCTTGCACAGCTCGGTCTGAAAGTGAGACTATAACTTGGACTCTCTCAGGGTCAGGTTGTTACTTACTTCCCTGGAGATTTTGCACCTTATTTTCATTCTTTCACCTGTCATTACTCCATCAGATTTTTATAAGAAATGCATCATTACTTGATGTTTATTTTTAACTTAATGAATACACTGATGACAGGCTCACTGCTGCAGTCATGTCTGATTACCTTTGTTTAACAGTGTATTATAAATAGGCTGCACACAAAAGAAAGGTTTACAGGGTCAACACGCATCATGAAAACCCTGCATTACACTTTTCCTAATCAAATAAAAGTCCTCAACTTTGATTTTGTGATTTTGTGCAGTGTCCCTGCAACAGCTGGAAGCGGAAATCTCACATCTGGCCAGGGACAATGTAAAGTTACATATCATATCAATCACATTGTCATGATTTTACTGATAGTTGCGTTTAAAGGCCATTATAGAGCCACACAATGCAGACTCAACCTTTCAGAGACTAAACTTGATTATAGTAACTGAAAGCAGCTGAGCTAAGAGAACTGCATTTTCCACATCTGGCTAACTGAAATTAGACTTTAATTAGCCAGATAAACTTAGCCTGGTGTCAGTGTTAGAATGTATTAACCTAATTATTATTATTTTACGTGACATCTAAATTACTCCCTATATTGTGGAAAATTGTAATTTTTGATATTGATATTTGCTGTTCAAAGAAAAGCCCAAAGTGCCGCACAGATGTTTGTACCTACACCACATCACTTCCTTACAATATGTGATTTTTTTTTGTTTGTTGTTTATAGTGAAGATTTGAAGCTATTTCCTCCTTCTGTCTCTGTTACAGGATGATACACGGAGGTCAGTTTCTGAATGGTTTAGCCGGCCCAACCATAATGAGCGCCGGCCCCTACCTCTCCACAACATGGTTCGCTCCTGACCAGAGAGCTACAGCAACGGCTGTGGCCTCACTCTTCTCCTACCTGGGAGGCGCGGCTTCATTTGTAGTTGGACCTATGGTAGTGCCAGCCCCCAATGACACCCAGGCAGCAACCACGATGGCAGCAGCAGTTTCCGACAGCTCCATCCGAGACAGGATCCAGCTGGTTATGTATGCAGGTACCAACAGCAAGGGAGAACCTTTGAGGGCACGGAGGATCGATAGCACATCATTTCGACATCATGTCAACCCCGTCAAGGGACACAAATACAATCAGGCGAAGGGATCCAAGATATTTGCACGAACACCAAAAAACTCCAATTATAATCTTCATAACCGCCCCTCTGAAAAATAGATTGCTGGGACTGTTATGCTTAACTGATTCAGAAAATTAAAAGCACGCTGAAAAGAGAAACAAGCATGCTGTAATAGATTGAGGCTGCGGCTTTTGTTTAACCTAAGGTAGTATTGTTATTTATTTTTAAAGGACGAAGCAGGCACCCTTTGTGAACCAAAAGTTTTTTGGAGGTTATCAAAAGACAGAAAGGACAGACATAGAAAGCACTTTAAAATTTGCACAGTAGAAACCGGCTACCTCTCCATATGATTATGATTATTGTGGGGACAACTCATTTTAAGCAGCGATATACATACATATATACATATACATACATATATGACATAGAGCTGTAAAATGTGTTGGTTCACCAAGAGAAATAAGTTGATATATCAACCAGTGCTACAAGGACATGTATTTAGTCTATGGTCATGTCTAGCAGGCCATTGTGTTCATTCCAAGGCTGGTTTTAAAGGACTTTTGAGATGTCACTGTGACCTTTTTTAAAATGTCAAATTGGTCTGACTGTCTTATCTATGAAGATAACACATATGTCTTTTATCTTTGTCGCTGTGCTCCGGCAGAGTTGACTGCAATTGCCGTGCTTTTTGTGGCAGTCCTGCTCTATTTCCCATCACGCCCACCGATGCCTCCCAGTGTGGCCGCTGCGAGCCAGAGACTCAGTTACAGGAGCAGCATCTGCAGACTTCTTAGGTAAAAACCGACTCACACATGCTGACACACATACACACAAAGTCATCTGAAAGACCAATACCATCTGACACGGTTTGTTGAGGCCATTCTTTCAGTACATTATTCAGCATGCCTAAATTGATGTGTCCTTGATTCAATTTTGGTGTAGACGTGTAAAACAAGTGAAGCTTCAGCGCTGCATTTGAAATTAGTTTCAGGTGCTGTCATGTTTTACGACATCAGACTCTAACAGAGCAGTCAGGAGCAGATTTCTGCAGCACCTTCAGTGCTCAATAACTGCTGTGTCTACAAATCCATTTGGTCTAGTTTGGCTTCTTATTTACTGATGCAATGCACGCTTCTTGTCTTAGAAAGTTAAAGTGACAGAGTCTTGCGCTGGAGAAGGATATGGAATCTTAATGAAGGGGTCTGCCACTCACCATCTGCTTGGGTTGTTATCAAAGAAACCCCAGCCTTCCCTCTAGATTAATTACTAAGCTATAATATATTGGTCGCAGCATCATCCACTGCATCATCCTCTGCATCTATACCATCAGGTTCAGTAATCGATACATTCTCAAAACACCATTGATGCATGTGGTAACAGAAATCGAGAGATGATATATTATGACAAGGTCTTGAATTTCAGTATTAGTGGAATGCAGTTATTGATGTTTCATCACCTTTGTCTTTTTCCCTCCCTGTGAAACGGATAAGGGGAGAGCTAAGAGGAAATCTAGAGACAGTGATTGAATCACAGTTCACTATAACCCTGCAGCACTCCACCCCCCTTCTCACACTTTCTACTGAGGAAATATTTATCCTCTGGGCCATGAGGAAACAGCATCGCCTGAGGAGTGAGTGTCTTGCCTTTTGCCTGGCTTGTGGAGGAATGAGGCCCATGGCAGTGGCCAGGGATTAAAGAGCTGGAAAAGGGAGAGGAAAGCTGGGCGATGGCAGCCGGGGAGTTGGCCTAGCTTTGTTGGCTACACTTGGTCCCCTTTAGAAAGAAACAGCTTCACTACTGCACCAGGATTTTTATAGGCCTCTGACCAGCGTAGACGGGCTTAACTCGCTGAAAGAGCTCCCTCAGATAGATGACAGGGACCAGGCAGATATCAACCTAATGCATAGTTTTGGAAAGATGCACACACATCCACATACATAAACAGACTGGCCAACTTAACTAGGCCATCCAGCTAAGAGGGTTTCTGTTCCACTTCTGATAGGCAGCCTTCCAGCGACCTGTTTGGGCAGCATGTTGTATCTCGGTCCAGCAGCATCAAGCCTTAGAATTCTTCTGAAGGGACTGGACATGGAGGAAAAGTGACTTTTAAGTCTTTGTGTCCATGTGCACTCATACAGGAGGTAGACATAATAACAGAAACACGTCAGGCAAAAGAATTAAAATTTAAAGCTCCACTAATTAATATTTTTACATTTTTAGTCTTGTTTCGCCCATTGTTTTGGTTTTACAGCACATTAACTCTCACTGCGTTCATTGGCCACATCTCAGTGTGTAACAGGAAGCTGTTGTCAAGTAAAATTCCCTCATAAACCCACTTTATTCTACTTGCCCAGTCCAAACATCAGAGTAGATGATTAGCTGGTGAGGAAAGTGAAGTGATAAAGATGAAAGCTTATTTTATTGCATTAGTAATGTCATGGCTGGGCTCCATCTCTTAATAAATTTGGGTTTTTTGAAGCCTCAATGATGAGTAATTTGTTACATTTTATATCTGTCTCATAATTTTTGTGTCTATTAATTGTAGGCGGGAGGGTCAGGAGTAATTACTTTTGGCTCCTTCCTTCTGTCTCTTCAGGTAACAGAGAGAAACTTGGGTCTTGTGGGGTGTAAAGATGCATTGTTTCCCTAATAGATTGGAACCATTTTCCAGTTTTGCGCATGAGCAGAATGTGTGTGTATGGTTGCCCGCCTGTGCACCACAGTTCCTCCAGTCGCCTGAAGCAGAAGAGTTTATTTCAGCTGTTATATGTGGTGTTCTGAAAAACCTGCTTGTAGTCCTTCCTCTTAAATTCTCTCCAGGTGTTGAGAGCATCTGAGCATGTAACTAGTTGTGCCGCTGAGCGTACTTCCTCCCAAGTGTCTATCGGTGGAGGTGGACCATTTTTATGGAAGGTAACATGAGGCCAGGGATGGCAGTGGGACTAAAAACTAAGTTGGTCGTGACCTAATTAATGTTATTAGGTAACTTTATAATGACATCGATGAAGAAACTGTATTTAAAGTTGATTAGTCGTATCTGTATGATACCTGATCTGCTTAATAAGGTCAGTATCATTGTTGATTGGTGCATTCCGAGTAAAGTTTGTTTCTGCAGAAGCTGACAAAATGGTAACAATTTGTGCCCTCCACAATGACAGCAGGTGTCAGCCATCTAGCCAGTTAGCGCGCCTGATACCTATCCATTGATGTATCTGTTCATCCATTTAGCCTGTCAGGGTATGAGCACTGGTTAATGATCTTCAGCTTGATGAGAGCTTCCAGCTGTTCACATCTGCTTCCACAGCAGCAGTCTAATTAGAAGCCTGAATGTCTCTACACATGGTGTAAAGTTATCATTGTATTCTGATCACAGTCTGAGGGAATGCTAAACAGCCCTAAGCCTAGAGTATTGATGATCCCTCCCTCCCCGGTCATACTCATTTTAGCTTCGAAAGTTGTCATCTTGATGCATTGATCTCCAGCCGGGTCTGCCAAGGACAAATGGCACTTAGCTGATGACGCCGCCAGCTTTGTGACTTCTTCGGAAATATTTCATCACCAGCAGGAAGGGAAGGGGGAAAAATGACCCCTCTCTTACCCAGTAGCTTGCTTACATTTGGTTATCTAAATAAGTTCTCAGACAGAGAAAAAGGTGCCTGGATATCGATTTCCTGCTGTTGTGGCAAGGTTAATGAAAGGGGTGCTGGGAGAAAAGCAGAGAGGGTGCTCCATCATGGGGCTTTTATGACCGTCCCTCCATTCTCTCTCCAAGGCCAAGTAGCTTCATACTGCTTAGGACAAGACAGGGCTGCAGTAGAGAGACAGGCTGTGTTTGTTTTTCTGTGGAGTCAAAGCATTCTGCAAATAGAAGTGATTCATTGTCTGAAGTACACCAGTGTCAGGAAAGGGGAAGGGTGTGCATGTGTTTAAAGCAACAATGCTTTTGCTGTACAGTGTATGTATCTTGGGACAAGTTCCCCCCACAGTTTGCAACTCAAAGACTGACTTGAAGTGTGTGTGTGAACTTGATCTGTCAGTGTGTTTGAGCGTTTGATGCCATAGTAGGGATGCGGGAGGCCAAAAGTGTTCTCCAGATGTCCCTGCACGATACTGCTCAGGATACCGCCTGCATTATAATGAACAAAGCAGGTGGAGAATAAATGTTAAACAGTGTCCATAAACAAAAAAGAGGAGAGCAAAGAAAACAAAACAATCTATGAATCTGCTGCCGGCTCTGCCAGCTCTGCCTCATTTGTCAGACGCCCAGTGATTCTAATCACATTGTTGGGGTTGAGGAGGTGGCACTGATTTAAATCAGCAAGCCACCTCATTGGGCGAAGGTGATTAGCGTGGGTGTTCCAAGTGATTGTAATTGGGTTGCATGTGATTGGAGGGGGGCCATATACCCTAAAGAGGTGCGCTCTCTGTTTGTACACTGAATACGCATACATAACGAGGTGTACAGAGGTGTCTGTTTTCTTTTTTCTTCGCCCTGCTGTACACAGTTCGCTGTGAGCTGATGAGATATTAGCAGACAGCTCGTAATAAACCCTGCAGCACAATATCTGTAGCCTAAAGCCATTTATCACAGCTGGGAAATGGTGCTTGTTTTCATCTATTATTGTGCAGTTTGATTTTAGCTGATAACTTGATCAGCAACTATTCATTGGCAATACTTGGTTTCATTACCCGATTTAAAAACTCAGTGTAAATATAGTTGGTGACAGTTTTAATAATCAGTAATAAAGTCATTCATCAAGCAAAATGCAAACTATTCTCTGGTTTGAGCTTCTTAAATGTGAGCACTTTGATAAACTGGAAATATATTGAATATGTTTGGGTTTTAAACTGTTGGTCATGTAAAGATCCCCTGGCGATCTAGGAAATTATAACAGGTATTTTTTATTATAGTCTATTGTTTTATAGACTAAATGTCTAATTGGTTAATCTAAAAATAATTGATAGATAATTATATAATATAAATAATCCCAGGGAGCACAGGAGAGAATTCTTTTTTACATGTATAAGAACACCTTTAATCGTCCTCCCCCATTTTCACTGAATAGTAGGAATAGTTCCATTAAACAGTGCTATCAAACTGGAATTTACCATTTAAACTTATATCTCAAGAATGAATATTATATTCTATAGGGAATAATATCAACAAATAAATGTTTCCACACTTTTTAAATATGCTGATGCTGAATATACTGAGAGTCAGCCGCAGTAGTTGCTGTAATAGTCACAGTTACCGTGGTACCGGTTTCAGCTTCAGGGAGGTTTTTGAGTTGTTTGATTCGTTATTGCGGAAACCAGAGTGAATTAATTCTGTTAAGTCTTTTATGATATATAATTTATTATCAATTCACTCATCCAGTGAATGAATCAGAGGACATCTCACTCCATCTGTTGAACACCACACGACCATGGAGCTTGGAGAGCAGCTTTGGACCGTATTGTTCAGTTTAGGTGCATGTTGCCCTCTGTGACACCTCAGCTTTATTTTGGCAGCTCTGCCCACTATGTGCAGATAGATGCTTATCGCTCTGTCACTACGCTCTGCATAAGGATAGATCTTTTGCTGTGACAGAAGCAGGAGGAATTGTGTGTGTGTGTGTGTGTGCACAGTATAGGGAAGACTAGTAAAAAAGACCTGGAGCTGATGGCAGACCTCCAAACACCAGTGAACAGGAGGGGAAGGAGGAATTTCATTATGTTGCTTTCACTCTTTCATCTCAGGCCAGAGCTGTTAGGATGTGGACTGTACTTGATTTTAACAGTATGTTTTTACAGAACTTTAGTCAGTGGCTATAGTTAAAAAATAAACTAGAGGCTAGCATAGTGACCCTCTGTCCTTTCACAGAATGATGTGTTGTCCAGCATAGAAGATTATAGAAGATATAGAAGATTTAAGGTTAATGTTATGGATATTATTCTAATCTAATGGTTCCAAGACACACATGGTCAGAGAACTCAGCCATATTCATATTGCTGGGAGAATCAGTACACAAACAACTTAGTCACAAGACTTTGTTGAGAGTGCATCAATCTTGAATCTCTAATGTGGGTTTGTCCCCTTTAGTAACCTGCGGTTCCTGATGATAGCGCTGGCCTATGCAGTCCCCACAGGAGTGATTGCCGGCTGGGCAGGAGTCCTTGACATGGTCCTTACACCAGCCAAAGTCAGTCAGGTAGGTATCTCACTCACTCACACTCACACACACACACACACACACACACACACACACACACACACACACACACACACACACACACACACACACACACACACACACAGAATGACATATCACCTTTAATCTTGGTAATGTATTAGGTTTGGATAAAAAGAACATCAGTAAACCAAGGTCACTAACAGCACTGAATATAGTAGCTATGAGTGGGCTTTTTTTTCAAGTGCACACTTTGCCAAGAAATGTTTGTGTGGGAAGACTTTCCAAACACCACTCCATCAAAAAGGTAAAATCCGTAGTCAATACTGCTATTTTGGCCGCTTTTTGTGAAAATGTGCAGACTAGGTCAGCACTTATTCTACTCAACACTTTACTTTTCATCTTGGTTACCCTTTAGGTGGATGTTGCACCCAAGAATAGAATGAAAAGACAGCCATCGTGTATTTCTGCATAAAAAACGAAGCAGCGCGAGTAGCTTACCATTCCATTCACCAGGTTTGATTTTCCCGTTTTGAAAACCCTCACTGTGCCAGCTATTTGCAGATCTTTACACAAGTGTAGCCCACTCAGATGAACAATGGGATAAATATCCGGTAAGATTTCTCTTCGGCCTCCTGGTTGTGTCTTGAAGAAAGTCGTCATGCCTTCAAGAGAGTGAGGCCTGTTATTTGTCCAGTCGATGCTCCTTAGAGTCAACGCACAGAAAGCACACATTGCATTTTAAAGCAGATCTGAAATACTGGAGATGCTGAGGGATAATTAACCCCAAGGCTCCTGTACTATAATGAGAAAGTGTATTTCTGTGTAGAAGGCCTCCTGACAGCTGAACTTTTCTGCAGTGCTTTATTAACTCGCTCTTACCCTCTTTTGAATACACTTTAAAGTTCAAAAATGATGTCCTTCACTGTACAAAAAACAGATTCAGCCATATTTCTAGGGACCTAAAAATAAAAGAAGAAAAAAAGAGGGAAATGATTGTTAATCACACTCAGCACTTCTGTCCGTCTTTTGTGAAGGGGCCCAATCAACTGCAATTCATCATTTGCATGCCTGCTTTCCATCTTCAGTCTGAGACAGACAAAAGAGGAAGGCAAGTTGAGTGGGGGTGGGGGGGGTGGGGTGCAGGTTGGAGAAGAAGGTCTGTATCATTTCCATCTTCCAGGTCTCAACACAGCAGTATGTCGAAAGACAAAGGGAGGATCTTTTCAAGGTTATCATCAGACAGGTGCTGCTTGAGAGGAGATCACACACAGGAGAGCGAAGGATGAGACACTTCTCGTCACACCTCTATCTTTATACCCCTGTCAAGAGGTAGCAGAGCGCATACCAAATTGTTCTTAGATTTCATTTGTTCTCAAAAGATTTTTTTCCTCTCCTCCACATTCCTTTTATCCATGCTAGTTAAGGAGATAAAAGTGTGTTAAGAATAAAAGTCTGTTGCAGTGAGGTGAGCTATGTTACAGGATATCTCATGGGTACAAAACTTGGAGCTTAGAAAATGAATGGACCAGAACAGTGATGCATCCAAACATGGTGAAATGGAAGAGTATTAAGAAGAGTTCTGGAAATGTTCTTTGTTCTTCAGACATGGAGATGTTTGTTCTTAAAGTCAAGTTAAACTGAGGAAAAGCAAACACAGCGTCTTCTTTTTAAGCTCACTGTGCCTCCGCAGATCCAAATCATAGGTTTAACTTATCCCGCTTTCCTATCTGCTGTAAGCTTTGTTGATTCTGTCAGATCCAAAAACAGTGCAGAGAGATGTTGCACAAGATGTGATGTGTGTAGACCTTTTCCCTCTTTCTCTCCATGAGCTCCCATGCACTTGCACTGGAACAAACATTTTTGCTCTGCTCTGTTCCCTTTTGTTATCTTCCTCTCATTCGAAAAATGCTACTGAGACTGACTGTTTGTCTGGTAATTTAAAATATGCAGTAAGAGCCTCAGGCCAAGGCACAAAAAGATGATAGCAAGAGGGCAATTTCATACTTTCTATTAATTTCCTCGTGGTTTCCCATAATATGTTCATTTTGAAGCAGGTGGGTGGTTACATGAAAGTGTACTCACAAGCGGATGTGTATACCTTGGTACTCCTTTCCTTTGCGGATAATTGCTCCATTGTACGGGAGCAGAGGTCATCCTGATTGTGAAGCCTGTGTCAGTCTGTTATGATATAAAGCGTGCCTCACGCTGGCACTATCTATGCAGACCAGATCCTGCTGCAAATGGGTGGGATGCAAGTGCGCTCGTTTTCGCCTAAGTGCATCACTTAAATCCCTTCATTTATGCTCACAGGCCACACTTGGATCTGATGCAATACATCCCACCTACGTGCCAACTTCCAGCCATCTTGGTTTATTTCCACTCTGCCCTAGTTGGAGGTTTTCATCTACTTTTGGAGATCTCTTTCTTTCCCTCCCTTTCCTGTCCATCTCTTCTCCCTCTCACAGAAGCCGGTCTGGAGCTGCACGCTGTCACGCTTATTTTCGAATAATGACTTCTGTACTGCAAATACCAAATGCTTTTTTCAGTGTTCTGAAATGCACACATTTGACAACTTTCTTCTACCTCTGCTTCATGCAGTCATTTATCTTTAGTCTGTTTCCAGATTTCGCTTCATCTTCCCTCCCCTCTCTGCCCTCCCTCCCCATCTTTTTACAGCATTTTTCTTTGAGCTGTTCTTCAGGGTTCTTCCCCAAAGATAAAGATGCTTCTGTCATCTGTTTTTCCAGCTAGCCATGTGGTCTGATTGAGAGGTGACCATGGCTGCTGTGAGGCAGCATGTATAGTTGTTGTCGGATGAGACAAATGCTGCCGTCTACTCTCTAAAACTGATTTGGACAAACAAACTTGTGCCCAATCCACAGCTGAGGGTCCTAAAACAATCATAGTGTTAAAACACGCACACTACAAATGACAAAAAGTGATCCAGCACTAAGCCATGTCCTGCTGCGACCAGGGGAGAAGATTGACTAAATATAACCCAGAAGAAACTTGCAAGGGTTGATTTAAATAAATGAAAGACAGACGAACAGAGACATGCAGGGATCGGCTGGCTGGCAAATGGCACAGCAGGAGGAGACGCAGTGGTCTGACTGACACTATGCTAGGAAAGTTAGCAGGGTTTTGAGTGATGCAAAAACTGATTGTAGTAACTTGAGGGTGACAAAGTATTGGGCTGAAGGCACATGGAAATGGATTTCAAAATTTTCATGTTTGTGGCTTCATAAATACAAGGCCAGTGTGAACATCAATGGAAATTAAACAACAGCCTAAAGATACTGCAAACACACTGTGAGTTAAACATGTAGACAGCAACTGTGATGTCACCCATAGGATTCTGAATGCACACTTTGAAAGCTTTAGGGGGGTTTTTACTCTTGTCTTGAAAATGTCTAGGAAATGTATGTTTAGGAAACTGGGTGGATCCTTGGTGAAGCAGTGGTGGAAAGAGTAATTGGCAACTACCATGACTAGGTGTTACAACCAAGTCCCACACCAACTCCTCAGCTCCTAGCTCTTGTTTTGGAGTGACATTTGAGTTTGAGTGCAACGTAAAAACCAGGGATGGACTCTAGAAGAAAGGAGATGGAAGTATAGGATACAGATTCAGGCACACTTTGGGAACATGTGCTCACTTCATGTTGACATGGTACATCCAAGAAGTGACCTTGCCTGCATCAGGGAAACTGGAGTTCTCTCCTGAAAACCTCTCTATAGAGGAAGGCTCTGGCTGTTATTTGTACAGTAACTCACTGAGAACTTTATTAGGGACACCTTTAAACCCACTTCAGTTGATGATTCAGTTAATGTTCACATCAAATATCAGAATGAGGAAAAAATGTGATCTCGGTGACTTTGTCCGTGGCATTATTGTTGCTGCCAGGTTTGAGTATTTCTGAAACTGCTGATCTGGGATTTTCACATAGTCTCTAGAGTTGTTACTCAGAATGGTGCCAAAGACAAAAAAAAACCATCCAGTGAGCGGCAGTTCTGTGGATGTAAATGCCTTTTTGTTGAGAGGTCAGAGGAGAGTGGCCAGAGCTGATGGAAAGGCTACAATAACGCAGATAACCACCGTTCACGACCGTGGCGAGCAGAGAACCATCTCGGAATGCACAACACATTGAACCTCGTGGCAGATGGGATACAACAGCGGAAGACCACGTCAGGTTCTAGTTCTGTCAGCCAAGAACAGAAACGTAAGGCTGCTGCGTGCTCAGACTCAGGCTCGCCAAAACCGGACAGTTGAAGACTGCAAAAACATATCCTGGTGTGATGAATCTGGATTTCTGCTGAGGCAGCAGATGGGAGGGTAATTTGGCATCAACAGCATGAATCCATGGACCCAACCTGCCTTGTGTCAACAGTCCAGGCTGCTGCTAGTGGTGTAATGGTGCGGGGAATGTTTTCTTGTCACACTTTGGTCCCTTAATAGCAATCAATCATGGTTTGAATTCCACAGCCCTAGTATTGTTGCTGACAACGTGTGTCCCTTTATGGTCACAATTTACCATCCTCTAATGGCTACTTCCAGTGTGATAATGCACCATGTTACAAATCAAAAGTCGTCTGACTGGTTTCATGAACAAGTTCTGTGTTCTTCAGTGGCCTCCCCGGTCACCAGATCTGATTCCAGCAGAACACCTTTGGGGTAGAACAGGAGATTGGCAGCATGAATGTGCAGCTGACAAATCTGCAGATGTGATCTGATGCAGTCATGTCAACATGGACCAGAACCGCAAAGAAATGTTTCCAACATCTTCTCATCAAAAAAGCTAATTTTAGTTAGGAGTTGTCAAACCCGGAGTCCAGTCAATGAAACAAGATTGGAGGAATGGGTTGTACATGACTATAATTGTATTAGGTAGGAGGTATAAGTTAGGGTGAAACCAGGACCAGAAGTGCCATTGAAACACAAAAGGACAGTGAGATGGTTTGACAATGCTAAGGTGTATAATTATTGGTTTGGATTTGATGAAGAAGTGGGATAGTAAAGGCTCTTATAAAAACACTGCACTCCTGGCGTTTGAGTAGAAATGTGCCAGACAGCCAGACAGAAGGATTGAGCGCAGACCTTAGCATTACCATAATGAGTATGACTCAGGAAACAGGTACTGCACTGTGATCATCAGTCATGTGTAATTGTTCTCTTAATGGAGATGAGCCATTTATAATGCACAGAACTACAGACTGATCCAATGTGTCCTGCTTCCTTTTTAGTGTGATTGCTGTTTTTATTCCATTACTAAACCACTTGCGAAGTTCCAGAGCAGTGTTTAACTTTATTAGAATGCATGTTCTGCCTTCACACAAAACACTTGCTTTTTACTGAAGACTGTTTTGTGGATTTTCTGGGATTACATGAAGTGACTTGAAGGAGGAATACCATGTTGAACTAAAGCTAAGGATAAGGTCTTTGATTATTGGCTTAAAATGGCTTATAACAAGAGATTCAGAGAGAAAAATTAAGGAACTCAAACACGTTAATGTGTCAAGAGCCAGAAGACCTGGCTTTCCCTTCCCTAGCACTAGTCATCTCCAGCTTATTGACACAATCGCAATATAGCAGACATGATTAAGCTTCAAATCTGTCCTTTTTTTAGGGTTCCAAGGCACTAAGAATACTGCAGTTAATTACCTCTCCACCCGCACATGAAACATAGTAATTTGCATCTCAGAATTGAAATGGCTTGGCAAGCAATTTATGTTTAGCTTCCTAAATTGGTGCACAAACCAATGTGGCATTATACGCCTTAGAAGCCCTTACATTGGTGCTGCACAGCCTACATAGATAATAAGCAGCAGTTATAGGGGCCAATAGGGTAGTGGGAGTTTAAAATGTTTGTGAATCAAATATTTTGATCAGCGCCATTTACTGGGGAGGTGCATTTCGCCTCACCTCAAGCCATGCGTGCCTTCCCGATGAGTTTTTAGCATATTACAGGCGGCTGGCCGGCACAGAACACTCAGAGGAGTGTAATTTAGATCAAATATAATAACATTTTGGCATTCATCACTTACTCAGCCAGAATACATTTTACATTTAATAACTTTGATAGTCCACTTTTCTTCATTATAGACTTTCCTGACAGGTCGTTGCAGAGTATGATTAAGCAAAAAGCATCAGATCCTACTTTAGATTCTGCTCCCTTGCTGTCTCATCTTCCATCTGGTTGAATTTGGTTGAATGTGAGTTATTGCCTCGGGGAGATGGATGGGAACCAAACACCTTCATTGGCACCCGGAGACGTTCTCGCCTGGGTGCCACAAGCTGATTGGTTTTGCGTGTGTGTGTGTGTGTGTGTGTGCGCGTGTGTGTGCGTACGTGTGGTACACTTCACCTCGTATTGATTCTGCTGCAGTCCCTTGGCCATAGCGTTGTTTCTCCTGAGTTTATGGCAGTGTATGTGTTGGCCTTCACCAGGATAAATAAGAAAGGACAACGATCTTACACACACACCCACACACACACACGCACAGCTGTTCTTATAGCAATGCTGCCCGACAATTTGCCAGACACACTGACTGACAGTCCTCAGCAGACTTCAGACACTTAGTGCTTGCTCTCTGTCTCGCTCTGTCCCCACAGTCATGAATTGCATGTTGAACACTGAATAATCTTCCCTTTGCTTCACGACTCTCTCTCCCTGTCTCTTCTCCTTTTTTCTTTCTCTCTTACTTTATTGTTTTTTTTAATCCACCATCCTCTTTATCTTCTCTTTTTTTATACAGGTGGATGCAGGTTGGATTGGTTTCTGGTCGACTGTTGGTGGCTGTGTGTTTGGAGTGGCAATGGCCAGGTGAGCTATACCTTGTTTTTCAATGATGTAAGTCTCTCACTTTGTGACCACTGAGTGGTTGCAGTTGTATGGTAAGATTGCCTCAGCAAGTTTAGACTGCTAAGACCTGTGCACATCCAGAGCTTCCCCAGAATGGGCTTGTTAATTAACATCTCCCACAAACAAACGCCATGGACCTGGGTAGCCTATACCCAGCCCTTTCATCCATGTTATTATGTAACTTTCAAAAGAGAACATAGCGCCACCCTTGCCTGGTTCCAGACCCCTGACCCCCCCCACCCCCACCCCACCCCTGATGTCTAATTTTCTCAGCGTTTAAGTGAAAACAAAATGGTAATTCAGTCTGATTATCAGGCCACACAGCTCAGTGAAAACTTGATGGACCCGGTGAGGCATCAAATTAGAAAACAGACATTTACTGTAACCCCTCATTTACATTTGCAGACCTTCTCTGTGTAACCCATGCAGCCCTCGATGTAGAGTTGTCTCAAGGATGGTCAGAAAACCAGACATTTGAGCAACTTCAGATGTAGATCCCTATGTAGTTAGAATAATGACAGTTCTAGTTGGCTTTCTGTGTTTACCACCTGTTCCCGGCATGAATGCGTACCTGGTGTAACGCAACACAAAAGATGGAACTGTCCTTGAATTCTTGCAAGTATTCACTTCAAGTTCTGTGCGATAGCCTCCCCTGTGCCCCTGCTACCTGAAGAAGTAGATTAGGAGCTAGTACCTTTTGAATCTTCCTCACAGT
Source organism: Seriola dumerili (assembly GCF_002260705.1). Classification (NCBI taxonomy): domain Eukaryota; kingdom Metazoa; phylum Chordata; class Actinopteri; order Carangiformes; family Carangidae; genus Seriola; species Seriola dumerili. The sequence continues at coordinate 18,983,708 of NW_019174307.1, forward strand.
GCAATGGCTCGGGTCACTGGTGTAATACATATATATTGTAATTTAGTCTAGCTCCCGTTCATAACCTTATTAATAACTTATTCTCTTGTAACGAACAGTGGAGGGTTGACTTGAGTAAAAGGATGGGGGTCTCTCGCTCGCTCCCTTCATCTAATCTACTCTCTTTTAATATATGATCTGTATCCAGCGACGCTGTGATAGAGCGAGGGGAATAGATGCTATTGCATTTCCACTTCACCTCCCCTGATGAATAGGGAGCCACACCGCAAAGACAAAGTGTGGAGTCTGCAAAAGCAAGGGATTCATTCCTGCTCTGACGGATATATGTTTATCGTAGGCCGAGGCCCAATCAGCACTTCCAGGCAGGCCCACTGTTTTCTTTAAGTTGTAATCACGTAAATGAGCCCATAACTCCCACCGTTAATCAATGAAGCTGTTTGCAGCATGAGATGAGTGTATGTAAACAGAGCTGTTGAGTTATTGGTGTTGATTACATAGACTCTGAGGCCATGGACGGATTGATTAGACTCTTTGCTGCTACAGTTGATAGTTAAATGAAATTCAGTTTTAACAATTGGCCGCACATCATTTGCTCTATGTGCAGATGTGGAAATGTGATAAACGCGGTTGGTAGGGGTCAGGTGTGAACCTGTCTAAACCACGTATCAAGTATCAGTGTAGTGATTTGATTGCAGCTCTTAAATGCTACCTGTGCATTAGGCAAACCGTAGTTCCTGCACTTTTGCACCGAGATATTGATTCTATTACTATGTAATGATACAAAGTCATCTGACAAAGTAAAGTTTATGACAACACCTTTACTTTACTTTAAAAATGTGAGGCCAGCTTTGCTGATTTATTAATTGGGTTGGAAATTAGTTTGGACGTGTTATAAGCGAAAGTTAATGCACTTTTTGTTTTAGTTTTACAACTTTACGTACATCATTATTTCATCATTACTGTCTCAGAATTTTTGAAAGAAAAAATAAATAAAAAAACTTGAAAGTCAGACATTTTCTTACCATTTAAGCGTACATCTACTGTATATATTTCACACCTGTATCTGGGTAATAATGCTATGCTAAGCTGGAGCATAATTGAGACGTTGACTTGTAATTTGTGGTTGCTGCGCCTGGGTAATGGAAAACAGGAAACAGACATTCTCATTTACTATCATCAGTCACCAAGCTGTTTTTTTTTTTTTTTTTTTTTTCCCTCACATCCCCTCTTTGATTGTGATGTCCGTTGGGAAATGAGCCCCTAGATGCAATCTTACTGGGCTCCTTTGATTAGGGCAATGTTTTAAAAGAGCAGAACCAGAAGGAACTAACCAGTATCTTTACTTTATTCATTCTCTCTCTACTCCCATAAAACTAAATCCTGCCCCTCTCTGCTCTTTCCTTCTTCCTCTTCTTCATCCTGCTGGAACATGGCATCATTAGATACATTCCCAGGAAAGCCTGTGGTAATGAACTGAGCAGAGAGCAATCTTTGGCCCTTGTCTCACCCACTAGCAGCCCTTAAGATGTTAATGTCAGAATGCGAGTTATTATATGCCACTAGCGGTCCCTGTCCCCCCAGCTACCACAGTACCAAGCCAATGCTGAGCACAATTTGCCACAGGGGGCAGAAAATTACCCCCTTTTAAATGCTTTTTGTGTTGCAATTTCACATTTTAAGTGGCTTGTATTCCTCCAAAGCTAAATTTCTTAGGGGATCAGCGGTCGGGCCTTTGCCAAAAATCACTGGATGCTTGAAAGCATTTCCCTCCCTGTGACTTGCTGGTGAATAGTTGAATGGCAGGGAGCTTAATACAGCAGGTTCAATTAATGGTGGTGGATGCTGCAAGGTGTGGCACCCATCATGGAAACATTTGACAAACAATCTGGCGACTGTTTAATTGCATGGCCCAGACAGAAGCTGATTGGATAACGGTCGCTGCATACTTTTTTTCCCATCACAGATTGAGGAGGGAAAGAATAACTAACAAGGGTCCCTCATTATCTTCCCATTACTAGCTCCAGTTAAAAAGATTGGAGAGAGCGGGTGAGGGAAGAGGAGGTGATAGAAAACAGAACTGGGTTATTCTCGTTCACATCACAAAGGTCTGAGCCACGCAATACTCTCAGGTTAATGAGCTGAGATAGAGCAAACACAAATGAGTATCAACTACTGCCTCATTTGTTTTACCTGCAAATCCGTAATTGCATGCTGGTCATCTTATACCTTCTCCATCTATTTGGTTATTTACTGCATGTCCCTCACTAAAAACATAGACAGGCCCAAATGATAATACCATACTAATGATATTCATCAAACCCCGCAGGCACTAGGAGAGCAGAAAATGGAATCTGATTCTACATGACTTAAACGATGCTATCTTTATGGCCAATAAATCCTGTTAGAGGAGTGTTAAAGATAGGCTTTTAATTCCAACATTGCCTCATGAGATGACATGACCCTCTTTACTCACTGAGTAGTGTAACAGAGGTCTGAATTACATTACAGGAGAGAAGTGTTCTCTTGTTCAATATTATTTTGTGTGAGTCTTGTTGTCAACAATTTCTAGGAAAACACCAAAGCCCACAAAGTATTGTATTACTTTCCAACTTCCACATCATGTCTGTGGCAAGGCCCTCTGCTTCTACTAAGTACATCAGTCTTAGAAAACCACTGACATGTAGCTACAATATGTTATTATATGTGACTTTTTCACATTAAAATGTCTAAAAGTGACCAGACCTGTGTTATATATTTTTTTGAGTTACATTATGCCAAATGTAACAGGTGTCATGGTAACGGTGCGTTTCACTTGGTCGCCTTTTGATGGCATCATATCCCCTATGTGTTGGCGTTGTGGCTGTCTGCTAAAAGCTCAAAATTCACTTTTATCCAGTTTTAAACCGCAGTTTTAAGATACATTTTTTACACCTTGGTTGTTTTAATTATATATTCTAACCAGATGAAGTATTTTAATCATTGGACGTCTGGATCTTAAGTTATCAGAGAAAAAAGCCAAGCAAATGTTTGGCAGCTCAGCTCCCAGTCGCTCCCTGACACGCCCTGTGTCTCCTGAAGATCATCAGCGAATCACAGATTTTTAAAGTGAAACTGCTTTATTCTGTGTTTTACTGGTTTTAATCCCCTGGTCCATTTGTTATGGGAAGGAGGACACCCACCGGTAAAAACCTCCTGAACATCTGGATCATGCATTATCAGAGCAACAATCGAAACAAAGGTTAGCAGCAATCTCAGCTCCCAACCCTTCCCTAACGTCTCATGTCCGCTGTATAGCATCAGCGAAACACTGTCTTCAACTGCTTTACTCAGTGCTTTTAACGGTTTTAATCCCCTGGTCTGTTTGATTTGGAGAGGAGGACACCTCTGTGAATAATTCCGCTCCCAGTAAAAAAAAAAAAACCTCCTGAACGACTGACACTGAAGGAATCCAAACTGGGAGAAGCTGACGGCAAGAAGACAACGCCCACGATCCCAAGCAATTCCACCATGTGGCGTTTTGATTGAAAGAGCCCTAGTGGCAGAAGTTACATACTGTGTGTTTAAGTGTATGTCCAGTTGACTCAAAACAAGGAACATGTCATGTCATTGGTGGCCTCCCCCTTTAAAAACACAACACTTCTGATGATAGGATATTTAGCTTTGCTATTGGTCAAGTGTAAGCCAGTAGTTTTCAAAACCCAAACTCTGCTCAATTGTTTTAGTTTCATTCAAACTGTCTTGCACCTGACTTATCTTGGCAATCAGTGACCAAGCTCTTTATCAACTGGACTCAGAGACCATTGGAGGTTGAGTACGCAAAATAAGCTACTTATGGTGTTTCTGCCTCGAGGATCGATTGGAATTGATACAGGGGAGTAGCCTGTGATCCTCTATGCAAAGAGATGAGGGTTTGACTGGATGCAGGCTAAGGATTTCGTCCCTCTTTGGCACCGGGGGAGGTTGAAGGGTTGTGGATGTGAGCCAGTCAGTGGCAGATGGGTGATGCAGATTTGAGGGGTGTAGCTGTGGGCAGAGGAACTAGACATCTCTGTGTAGTAGCAAGCGCTTGGCACTCTAACTAGACTGCCTCTTCCAGTGTAACCGGCTCTTTCTTGAAAACAGAAATATGATGGCTTTAGATCTGTTTATCAGAGAAGGCAGAATTAATCATGTTATGCCCCTTAGCCTGCTCTAAATTCTCTCCCAGTGATTCCAAGTCCAGAGTTAGGAATACAGAATGTAGTAGATGTCCTGTGAACACAGAGGTAATATGTCGAAGCTGTGAATGACAGCTCATGAAATCCCAGGAGATATTAATGTCATCTAAAAATGCCATCCCGCAACATTCTGAGTGGAGATGTTCTCATTATCTGCCCAAAGGGTGGTTTCCCTTATCCCCTGGCCCTCAGCACGCTGACAGAACTTCACAACCTAGCTGAACTAATCAGCCATTTCTAGCACTTCTTTTTTTATTCTTGCATTAAGTTCATTGTCAGGTTCAGACCTCTTTTCTAAAGCATCTCGTCTGCGCACAACAAAACAAAAGTAATTAGTGTCTTTCTTTGCTACAGGCTTGTGTAGCTTTTCACAAGCATACATATGCATACCCAGAGGAGCGGAGAGGAGTTAATGAACTATGAGGGTTTAGAAAGGGCTACAAAGAGAAACCACAATGCTCAAGAGAGTTTGAGAATGGCCGAATGGCTTGTCTTCCACAATATAATAAAATGCACATCTCAAGTCTGTCTGTTTAGCTGGTGAGACAAATTGAATCAACCCTTGGAATAGTGTCTGCTTGTGTAATGACAAGTGCAACTGACGTACTCAGAAATAAGTGGGAGAAGGAAATGATCTAGCCTCTCTCTGCAACAATGCTTGTCTCCAGTAATAGATTATGACACAAGTCACAGAAGAAGCAGACATTGAGAAATTGCATAGCTGCTCATTGTGTTTATGAAGGATGCCTCTTGTTTCTGAAGCAGCTGCCTTTACTCACTTCAGTAATCATGTCAGCCTTTTTGTCCTGGTGTTTTTCTTTTTTTTTTTCAGATCAGCATCTTGAATGTGTAGTACTTTGTCTCAGCGTTTTTTCTTGTTTTGTTTTTTTATATATATATTGATGTTCCTCTTTTCTCCCCCACCCCTTCGTCTCACCCACCCCCAGGTTTGCAGACTCTATTCGGGGGATGCTGAAGCTGATCCTGGTGCTGATGCTAGCAGGAGCCTCGCTGTCCTCCACATGGTTCACGCTCACCTGTCTGAGCAGAGTCACTCACCTTCCCTCCACTGCAGGTTGGTCCAAGGAGACACTGCACACAGCCGATGCAACTGGGGAGGCTCTGATGCAACCCAGAGCCAAAATGAATTCAGTGAGCAGTTCAGTGCTCTGGCTCAGATAAATTTGCCAAAGGCAGGACAATCCACACTGAATTATTATGTGGATTCAGGTGTGCTTCGCCTGCATCCCGTCTTAGTACATATAGACCAGCATGTAAGTGTTTGTGTTGGCTCTGGACTCCAACTCGTAGAATAGAATACAATAGAATACAATAGAAAGCCTTTATTGTCATTGTCCAGAATGCAAAGCAATTAGGACTTCTCTTGATTAGTGCATTTAAAGACACAGGGAAATAGAACAACCACAGCAAATAACACAGGTAAATAAATAAATAAATAAATAAATACATTTAATTATTGCACTAGATCCAGTAGAGATTGCCCTAGAAAGTCAGTCATCATATTGCACGTACGGGGTCACTGTGTTTCTAGGGCAATAGCTTACTGGCTCTAGTGCAGCCAGCTTCACTTCTTGCTTGTTTTGGAGCCTTTTTGTCCTCAGTGTGGTCCTCAGCGAGCAAAACACATGGATGACACTTGAGTGTTTGGCCCTAAAAACCCATTGGCTTTGTCCTGCTGTGTTGTCTTAAAACTGAGCAACCACATGTAAAATGATTCATATACTCTCCACCAATATGGATGTAAACACCCCGGAAGCTTAAAGTCAGCACCACGTAGGTACGGCACAGGTACTGCACAGAGCACTGTACATCTGGTACATATTCAGCAGAACCAGTCCATTAGTAGATGTCAGTGATAAACCCATTAGGGACATTAGTGGACTTTCACTAAGCCAAACCAATAAGCATACCAGCATGTCGTTCAAAGCCACTGATTCTAGGCATCATCATCCATCATCATTCTCCAGGCCCTGGCATTGCTTTCTTTCTATCTCATGTCCTCTTATCTGAGACTCTGGCAATCTGCAGCAGCCAGACTCCAACCTTGTTCATCCACCTGGCACAGCATACATGGGGGGTGTCGTGATACTGCAACAAAATCTGCCAAAACCCCTCATTATCCCAGTGTGGGATGGTCAGTGGCACATACACAGATCAGTGTAATCTGCAGTTTTTGCGACCAACTGACCAGTCTTTTGGGAAGAAAAAAAAAAATCAATCATGTGCATAGAAGTTGTCATTGTGGTGTATTAGATTTTGTGTGTCTCTGTTCTGGTCTCGTCTTGTCTAAATTCCTTGATTTCCTAAAATGAACTCCCTATTATTCAAAGCAGCACAGAATGATGGACACGTGTTAATGCCAAATATAAGAAGGTACACAGATAAACTAGACTTTCCCATGGTTGTATTTGTCATATAAATCAATATCATGGATTCTGCTGCTACTTCCCATAAACCATAATCACCTTTATGTAGCTTGTCCAAGTATGTTTTTCGACTGTGGCTACTAATAACGTTAAGACAAATTATTCTTGCCTTTGTTACAAAGCTGACAGTAGAGAGATAATATAAAATGTGGGCAATGGGGAGTGATGGGGAATGACAAATAACAGAGGTCTGGTACCTTTCCATGATTAATCAAGAAAATAATCAGCAGATTACTTAAAAATTATGCTGATTATTATTGTTATTATTATTGTTAGTTGTAGTCCTAAATGCATAAATGTCTAATTGTAATACGACCCCCAACATAACTTCTAGAAAAAACATTGTCTTCTCTTCAGGGCAGTGAGGTACGTCCCATGTTCCTCTGCTCATCTCATGTCTCCCTCCTTCAAGGGATTTCCTGCTACCTTGTGGGAGCTGGCTGCAGATAGGCTAATTCAATAACGTGAGGGGAAAAGTGCAGTGGTTGAAGGGTTTGATATCAGTGCTTCATTAGGGTTGAATAAAGACAAGCAGGGGAGAAGGCTCTGTTTGATGGCTGCATGAGTGCCGCCTGGATTCCTTGTCACAGGCAGTCGGGCACGCGGGGGCCCTCAGAGGCACTGTGATTAAAGGGACGTGCAGGCTAATGGGGAGCTCATTTGGGCCAATCTGCCGTGATAAGGGAGATGGAGGGTGCCGTGATGCTCAAGAGGTGATGGCTTAATCTCTCCGCACATCTACTCTAATACACGTTCACACATTTTACTTTCGGTCCCAGCCTGAGGACTGAGACTAGACCCTGAGATGGCCAAACATACTGAGCGCTCTCTGATTGCTGTGCAAACACACACACACACACACACACACACACACACACACACACACACACACACACGTAGCTGACAATAAACTGCTGTTTGTAGCAATAAGCCTATATTACACAAATTAAAGCAGCAGCATTCTCGTCATGCCTCAGGAGCAAATGAGACGAGCTGTTTCCTATGTGGACCGCTGCACATTTTGGCAAAAGAATAAGAAATTTGATTTTAATATATTGTAGAATCCATGAAATGAATTACAGCTTAATGCTGAGTGTGCAAAAAAACTAATAACGGCAATATATTACAAAAGAAACTGAAATTCAAATTGAATTGGTGTCACAGAGCCAGTAAAACATTCTCATGACACTCTCATGCCAGACTACGTGTCAAACATCAATACTTTCCTTGTGATAACAAAAATGTGTTCATAGCTCATAGTATCAAAAAGCACCAAGAGCCGTTTGCCTGGTGAGACTTGTAACTTTGTTTATACATTCTTTGATTTACTTATTACAGACTTAAACTTTTGTGAATTTTAGACGGTATTTTATTCAGGTAACTTAATTGGCTGCTTGTTTTTCTGACGATATTTAACATTTAGGAAGTTTGGCCTCTTTTGATACATTAAAAAAGGCCTTTATGATACACATTTTTCAATCTGTCAGAGTAAGGTTTCAAAAAAGGTCTGTTTTGTTAGATTTACTTGAGTCAGGTATGACATTTACACAAGTATAGAAAAACACACAATTGGATCCCCTGCAGCCTTAAACTGATCCTTCCTAAAATTGAGCACTTGAAATAGGAATGTGATATAAACAAAGGGAGTGAGCCAGAAACGCACAAACCTGACAAATTTGATTCATTATGTGACACTGCAGGCCAGGTGACCAGACTTGGGGGAGATGTGTTATGTTGTTTGGGTTGCAAACTGGCCATTTTCCATCAAAATGCCCACAGTGGTTTGGGTTTGTTTCCAGTAAATTGCCACCTTAAGGGGAGGCGTTCTAAATGAAATGCTTCAGGATGAGGCTTTCGTCATCAATCTCATTGCTGTTGAGAACAAATGGCACAGTAGGAAGCTTTAGAACACAGCATAAATCACCACTGTGGTTCCATAAACTTGACTAGCATGCCATCGTTTTTTAAACAGTCGCTCAGATGGGATTTGATGCCCAATTACATCAAAGTTACCAGTTTAAACTGTAACTTTTTGTTGTTCTGCTGTTTCTTTTGCCCTCTCACAGCCATCCTGTACACTTCCTGCATCCTGGTGGGCATTTTTATCAACAGCAGCGTGCCAATATTCTTCGAGCTCTTCATCGAGACGGTGTACCCGGTCCCTGAAGGCATCACCTGTGGAGTGGTCACTTTCCTGGGGAACCTGGTCACCGGCCTGCTCCTCTTCTTTCTTACTTTTTACTCTACAGGTAAGACAGGAGTACTGCATGTGTGCGAATGAGGAAACAGTATGTGATGAAATTCCCATTGGTTTGTTAATATTTTCAAATGCATTCATTTTTTCATTCATCTTCTGCACCTATTAGTCTCGTGGCATTAGGATAACACCACCTAAATACTTCTTGTATTTCTTATTTTTGTCAATGGAAAATGTCTGAATGTGCGCCATTCAGAGGCTTTCTGTCCCCTGCAGGTTTCTCTCATCTCCCAAAAGCCACAGGCTCAATTGTCTCCAAAAATCCATTTGAAGCCCTGCAGATGCTGCCGATAAAAGGCGGACAGTGGGAAAATTAGGTTTCAATGCAATTGACACATTCAGCATAAAGAAAGAAAACTTCCTATTGTAATTTAGACTCAGATTTATCTTTTGAGTTGGCTGCCTGACAGACTTTGATATAATAATTTACGGCTGCAGCAGAGAGGACAGCATGTCATCTGCTTCTCTTCTGCCTCTGTGGCTTTCTCATGAAAAAGTGAATTCATAAGTAAACTGAGCTCAGTCATCCATCTAAGCAACTGTGTGTTTGTGTGTGTGTGTGAATGTGTGTGAGAAAGTGCATTTTTGTGTGTATGTTAGTATGTACTCGAGACCATGTTTCATGAGTGCGGCTTCTTCTTCTGATCTTTGTTCACCTGTCTTCAGTTTCATTATCCTTCCCTGTAAGTTTGGCTACATCACAGCAGCAATCAGCTGGAAAAGACAGATCCATCTCTGACACACACACACACACACACACACACACACACACACACACTCCTTTTACCGTTTGTTTGAGTAAATAAGAAATATATTTTCAGACCCTCATAAATATTCATGAGGTCCATCCTCCTCTGCCAAATCCTTCCGATTGCTACAAGGCTACTGACAGCTGCTGGCTGACAACTGTATCTTGATCCTGCCTTCTAGGTTGTCTTGCCAGTGCAGGTGAATATAATTCTTGTTTGACCTGAACAGCCGTGTGGCCCAGCGGCCCTCGGGGGCCGCTAACAAGTATGACAGCCAGGGCTCGAAAGCAGCTTGCCTTGTCAGGAACAGCAGGTCTCTAATATTCACTGCACATAGCCCAGCATGGGAAGATATCAAGGCTACAACTAATGATTATTTTCATGGCGGACTAATCTGTTGATCACATTTCTGATTAAATGATTAATAGTTTGACCTGTGAAATGTCAGAAAATAATGAAAAAGGCACATCTAAAGTTCCCAGAGCCCAGGCTACAAATTGCTTTCTTGGCTGGACCAACACCAAAGTGTTGTGGATTTGCTGATTAACAAATTGATTAGTCAACTAATTGTAGTTCATTTCATTGTTTATACATCTACAACCTAACATGTTGTTGTGAGAATAAAACTTTATTCAGAATACTATTGGCATCAGTTATTTCAGGAGTTGAGGTTGCTCCTGGTCATTTAAAAGCTTTTATTAAAGAATTGCAGGATGGCAACTGGATTGAAATACAACGCAGATGCAGGTTGGACTCGGTAAATTTCACAGGTGGAATCTGAAGGGTTGAGAATGAAGCTGGGGTGATGCTCAGTGGATTAGTTTAAATTCGGTTTAGTTATATTCAAAGTGAAAACAACAGTAGCTGACGTATAACATACAACAGAAGTGAAACTGTGGGATTCAGATGACAGGTGATGTTTTTTGATTTATCAGAACCAGTAGTGTGTCAGTATGGTGATAAATCATAGATTAGACAGCAGTGTACCAGTTGTGGATAGACAGAGCTTTGGGTAGATAGAGCAGCTGCAGGCCAACACACACACACAATCATACACACACACAATTATAAACACACACACACACACACACACACACACACACATTAACACATCCACAATCACAAGAGTAGAAGTCATAAAAAATACATGTTGCATCCTCTGTTTGACGCTTCTCTCTGCGATGCTGAATGATATCCTACTTGGTGTGGTTGAACGTGTGTCTGCATGTATCTCAGTGTGTTGCATGTTTTGTGTGTAGCCATGCACATAATGTATTGCTCCTCTGTGAGCACACAAGTATGTCCTTGTTTTTGAGATGCCAGCACGTGTATGTGTGTATGTATGTATGTATGTGTGTGTGTGTGTGTGTGTGTGTGTGTGTGTTTGGGTAAGCCACGGGCGTCTGATGTGCTGAGATGGATCCTGACAACTTCCTTGTGACAGCTGGAGAGAAGATCAAGCCGAGATGATGGAAGCTTTTTCTGCTCCTTTCTTCACTTCCCACCCTGAAGTCGTATAATAGGCGATGATGGATCGAAGCTCTCTCTTCAGAAAGTTCACACTGCTGCAGGCGGGCGGGCAGGCAGGCAGGCAGGCAGCTTGCAGATCACTACCTAAGTGGTAGATTGCCCACATACTTTTTCCAACAATATACAAACACAAAGTTTCTGTAGGTACCAAGTTGTTGAACTCTACTGTTCTACTGTAATCCCATCGCTGTTTGCAGGTCAGAGCAGGTGATCAACCATTATGTAAGGTTCAGTATCCTGTGGGATTTGGTTACTGTAACAGTGGGATATATTCAAGGATGAGGCTGGCATTATTCTTTTTTTATTTAATAGTGAGAAAATACTGTGAAAAGCCCAAAACCAACAATTCGTACATCCCACTACAGTTTTTAACAAATGTTACTCAATGAGGAGGAAACCGCACATTTGTTGGAAACTATTTTCAGATGAGGAGTAATACACATTTCAATATCTATTGCACCAGGATGGTGTATTGTGGATTGACTCAATAAACTGCAGTTTGTGTGTTCATGGTAATGAAGGAACAGATCACTGATGTGTTTTAAGAGATTTTGAACAATGGTGGACGGCAAAGCCAAAGTTTCTATCGCGTCTTTTCTTCTACTGAAGTCGGCATGCCAACCACCCAGCCTCGGCCCATCTCGTCACTTTCCGATAGCGACTCACTGTAGCCTCCAATTCTGCAACCATAACTGCACTGTGTTTCTTTACGTATCGGTAGTCATCATCACTGGAGCATATCTCACTTGATTTTTAAAAGTACAGCACAGGAATGCCGAAAGGTACATGTTAAAACACTGATGTTGTTCAGTCACTATAGCAAGGGAATTAAAGAAGTGCATGTTTCCTGTCGTGTTTGAGAATCGGCTGTATTGCTCTCCTGAAGAGATGACTCCTGCAAAGATTAATTAGATTATTATGTAAATTCCCCTTGGAGGTATTCTAGTGGGCTGTTTCATTACTCTAATTTCCTCTCTGTTGTCCCATAATGGATGTGGCAAATAATATGCAGACTTCAGAACTGATAAATTCTGCATGAGCCTCGTCTTTTCAAAACCCTTTCAACTCTTGATATTGAAAATTGGCGACTCTGGCCTTTTTAAAGATTTCCATCTATTTCCAGTTCATTTTAGAGTTTTCCTTTTGGCTGCCCATTGCCTTGTTATGCATTCTGAATTATGGCTCCTTTTCCCTGTGAGCGGAGAGACATTCATGAATTAAGCTCCTTGTCCATTTTAATATCCATGAGAGCCCGGTCTTGGTTCAGTGAGCCCTATCTGGCCTCTTGACTCTGTTTTCATGTTTTAAAAATCTCCACAGTCTCTGAACCATGTGACTCAGAAACATGAATGGAGCCTCTAGGCCATATATCTACGCTTGTCGCTCTTTTTCAATTTCGCCTGCTGTGTGTTTGTGTCATTTAGCGTGGAGCATCGGGGGCAATACAAAGCAGCAGATAGGTATTGTGGAGCCAAAGAGGCTCAAAGGTTTTGTGGAGGAAGAAGAAGAGGAGGAGGATGAGGAGGAGGAGGAGGAGGGAGGGGAAGGAGGGAGGGGTGGCGTTGAGTTTCCGCTCAGCTGTGAGTTGTTAGTCTCTCATGCATTGGGGGAAGCAGAGATTATTCAGCACAGAAAAATAATTGCTGCAGTTCTTTAGTCCCAAGAACTTTTTTTCCTTTTCTGCTAAACTTTGCATTCTCATCTGAAGTGAAAATGCCTTTGCAGACCAACTTTTTCGACCTAAAAGCTGTGGAGGTGTTTAAAAACAAAACAAACATCTTTTCTTTGTCTCGTTCTGTTGCTCCTCAGAGAATAAAAGCCTTTTTCAGTATTGAATCAAGAGTGAGACCCAACACTGACAGAGTAAATGAAGGGCGGCACATTAATTACACACATGGCAGTCATTATCAATATTCTGGCAATTAAAGACATGCTCACCAACTTGTGTGTCAACAGTAAATATTTTCATATGGATCATAATGAGGAAGTGGGCATTCTGTGATGGATCATCCAGCTCTGTACACGATGTCAATGTGTCTTCAGGTGTGACCCCCGTCTTCTTAAACAAAGGCCGCAGTAGTAAAGGAGAAACTGAGCCGCATTAATTATAACGCTGCATTGACCTCAATTAAGACTGATTAAGGCCGTAAGACGCCTGTCGACCCCCGTCTCTGCCTTCCTCTGTGGCACCGCTCTGCTGACGCTGACTGATACAGTAATAAGCTGTTAATATGATGAACTGTCCGATGCTCGCGCTGATGTCCTCTGAACATGATCATCCAGTCACAGTGATCCCGCTGTAGTTTGTGGCAGCAGTGGAGCAGTCGGCTGATGTCTTGTTGTTATGGTTCAGTTAAAACGTAGCACAGCAGGGTGTAGCGCTTGACCTACATCTGCCCTCTGTGATGTTTGTAACAATTGTTTTGCCGCTATTTTTGAAAACATTTTTTAGAATAAGGAAAATGGTTTCTAAATTTTGAAGAGATTAGATCTAGATTTAGATAGAAGTAAGTTAAGATGTTTAAAAAAAAAATCAAGATTTGAGAACCAAATCTAAAAGATGTTACACTTTCACTTGAGAAATTACTACAAAATTATAAACAGACAGAACTCACCACAGGACAGTCTTAGTCAGCATCTTAGCATGTTTTTTTGCAAGCTCAAGTTTGGATTTTTAACAACTTAAAAGCAAAGGCAAAGTTTGCCCCTGTTTGCTTTCTCATTAGAGGAATGGCATTGTGGGATGCAAAAGAAAAAGGAGGGGTTTAAAAGTTGAATAATTTAACTTAATGAAAACAAAAGAGAGAGAGATTCGTCTCTGTGGAGATTGTTATTGCATTTCTCTGATTCCTTCAATTTATATATAAAAATTAAGTATGAGTGTTGTAAGTTGCTTATTTGCATAGTGTTTTCTAATGAGCAAGTTACTCATCATTGAAGCTACTTGCTAAAGTTTTGAGTGATGACGCAACCACAGTGAGACAGAGAGGTGGCGGGGGAAGTGTTGCACAGTCGGCTTCTAGTGGGTTGTCATGGTGAAGATGATGTACGACAACATGCGCCATCCTATCAAATAGAACAGAATATACAAGTTTGGAAGTTGCAGTTACAGATTTATAGCTGAAGTAATAAATTTCACTCTTCTCACTGTATGAAGAGTCTCTCCTCATGAAACTGACAAAGCTGATGATAAATTCTCAAAATTTTGACCTTAAGTTGGTTGCCATAGCACCACCGTAGCACCACCTGTGCAAAAGTCAGTTAAGATGAAGGTTAAAGGATGACAAAAAAGAGATTGAAAATTCAATAGAAATAATAGGCCACCAGCTCTTTGGGCTCTTTGATATTGCCTAAAAATATTTGCCATCATCACCCACTTCCTTTTCAGGAACTTAATTATCAGCCATTTCAATAACCTCATAAATTGCTTCAACAATCACTATAAAAGCCTAATCTTCAAATGGATTAAAACAGGTGAAAACAAGAGGACACCACAGATGAAAACCATTTATCAAAAGTAGAAAAAATGTGTAGGACAATTATGACGAGGGATTTAAAAGATACAAGTGATTTTTTATTAGTCTAAGCTTCTCAAATGTTTCAAAGCCAGTGCAGTCACCTTCAGTGCTCAGCCCAGAAAATCTGTGGCTGCTCACTTTATTATAGGAAAGTTTAAAGGGCTGCAACACAGCTCGAGTCAGATATATCTGTCCTCTAAGCTGTGATCATTAAAATCTAATAATCAACTTTAAAGCAAGCCGGTGAGCTGAGGAGCCTCTAGGAACAGAACAAAGTGACTTCACTCCTCTCTTCTTCCTTTTATCTTATTTGCTCTAATCTTTTCCCTTCACCCCCCCCCCTCCTCAGTCCCCCCCTCCTCAGTCCCCCTCCTGTCTGTTTACCATTCAGCCAAACTTTAACTGTATTTCCTCCAAACTTTACTTTGCATGTCCTCAGAGATCAGAGGGGAGCGATTGAGCTGCCTGTCCATTTTTACCACATCACCTGATTGAATTACCCAGCACTGCATTAGCATTCTTTTAAGACTGCAGGACCAAACACACACACACACACACACACACACACACACACACACACCCACACCCCAACACACTGTGTGTATCCAACTTTAAATGGACGAGTCTTTGTCCGAGTGTACATGTGAGAAAATGAGAGAGTTTGACTGAAAAGACTTTAGGTCAGATAAACACAACTCCATTAACCCGTCTCCACGCCAGGTCTCCCCCTGTCCGGCTCACACACTCCTGATTAATGAGGCTGCTTCAGGAGTCTTGACACCTTACTGCAAGCACCCTCACCCAATCCCTCATCTCCCTCCACTCTCTCCACCCCCCTTCTCCACCTCTCTCTTACCTCAATTTATCCTTGGCTTTCATCTTCTTACCCCACATTCTTTCTCCTCATGGAAGAGGTGAAGCATCAAGCTCAGAAAGCTTTGTGCCTTACAGCCAAAACTCATAATTTACCACAAAGAGGCTGCGTCATGCATTGATCTGGTGCTCTCTTTAGGCCGGGGCAGCTGATTGGCGATATGAAAAGCCAGCTGACTGGAGTTGAAGCGGAGCCGGCGTGAGTTGAAGCACATTGTGCTGGCAGGGCCCCCAGGGCTCTGCTGTGTATACGACCTGATTTCTCTATATTTAGTCCGGCTTGTTATCAGGACCCGAGCAGTTGCCTGCTGCCACCGCGTCGTCAGTCCTGACTGAGACGTTGGCCCTCACCACGCAGTATAGATTCTGCTTAACGTCTCAGTCATGGCAAAACACCTCAAACACCTGTGTGCTGTTGAGACGGCCGGCTTCACAATGGGGACGACTTCATGCATTTGAAAGACTTGAGATTTATTGATTTTTTTGGGAGTATCGACTTGAGTCAGGTGTGATTGTGTGTTAGTGCAGGCTTGCATGGAGAGAGTCTTGAGTGTGTGTGCATCACAGAGGCTGAAAAGAAGAAGAGGTTGTCTGTGTGCTAATGAGTCAAGATGCCAACGGCTCAGTGCAGTTGCAAGCTTCCTGTCTGCCCTCCAGATTCTGCATTATTGCAGACAGCCAGAGCACCTCTCCTGTGGTTAATGGAGCTTGAACCAAGCTGAGAAAATAGAACACCTCATTCTGCACCATGTTTAGGTTCAAGTGTAGGTCAATGATAATGGGGAACACTGCTAGTATCAATGAATTATTCAAAATCATCATGAAAGACAGCTCAGGAGGCTGTTCTTATTTCCTATACGGTATGTCTGGAATTTCTATCGATTAGCCATTAGTCCTATATGATTATAAATTATTCAGTGTCACTTCATACCAACTCTCATTAGGTTTCTGGAGTTATGAAGATGACTCATATTTCATTATAGTCACATGCTGTTGCTTGGCACTGAGGTAGGGTTGAAGTCAGCGGTCATTCTCTGTTCTAAGTGATGGTGTGCAACAGCTAATATGTGCAACAGCTTATATGTGCAATAGCTAATATGTGCAAAAGCTTATATGTGCAAAAGCTTATATGCGCAACAACTAATATGTGCAACAGCTAATATGTGCAACAGCTAATATGTGCATGAATACGCAATGACTTCACCTGCTGAATGAATTATTTTATTTTATTACGTGTATTTTTTTGGTTTTTACTTAATATTCACCTCCGCACTGCTATGATTAGATATGCAGCAAATGACCATAAGTAAGTGGACACACCTGAACACCCATGTGATTGTTGAACATGTCATTCCATATAACATGGGCATTAATCACAGCCTCCACCCTCATGGTTTCAGGCTTTGCACCAGATTTTAGAACCTACCTGCACAGTTTCCTCCTTGCATAAAGGAGGCGTGGGGCAATGTGGTTGCAGTCAGGGCATTGTGCAGGCTGGTCAAGTACCAAACTAAGGCAACCATTACTTTATGGACCTGAATCTGTACACAGGGGTGCTGTCATGCTAAACAAGAAAGGGCCAAACACAAACTGTTGCCACAAAATTGGAGGCACACTATTTTTTCTGTGATCAGATTTTCCTTAATTGGAACTAAGGGGCTTAGTCCAAACTGGGAAAACAGCTCCAGACCATTTTATTTGGAAGCAGAGGAAAGGACAAGAAAAAAAAAAGGCTGAAAAGAGAAGAAACAAATGTACAATAAATAATAAAAAAAAAACAACAACAAAGTGCTGGATGGTGGCAGCGACTTTAAGCAGGGCACTGAGTCATCTGCCTGCCCACCCAGTGTGTCACATTCTGGATACGAGCTGACGCAGAGCGCTTAAATCTAACCCCAAACATGTCTCTTCCTCTTTCTCTTCCACTCTCTCTCCCTCTCTCCTTCATCCAGAGCTGTCATGGCTCAACTGGTGTCTAACAGGCTCCTGTCTCTTCAGCCTCGTCCTCATCCTCTTCTTCAGGGAGTCTTACGACCGCCTCTACCTGGACGTCTTTGTCTCCGTGTGACACTGCGGAGGACAAAAAGACAAGACAACTTCACAACAAGGGACTAAATAATTATTCTTGCACAAAGCAGAGGAGAAAAGGGAGATGATGAGGAAAGTGGAAAGCCCACATTCTTTCAAGATGTAAGATTTTAAGGATGTAAATGTATATAAATTTGTAAGGGTGGTGATGGATTGCTGTTGTATGGCTGCTGAGAAGAACCACAGAGCAGTTCTACAGCAACGGTTTACTCTTTATACGTGATTGACTCAATGCCATATGACTAACACATCATAACCTGTTTTTATATGTCAGTCTATGTTTGTATGTAAACAAACGTTTGTGAACGGTTTCATTTTTTTTAACCAGGCACGGCATGACGGACTGTTAGTTATTGTTGTTTACAGATGATAATAAGTATATTTAAAGTTGTTCTCAGTGTCGCCCCCTTGTGGCTGCTCCGTTCACCTCCCTAGTTAGTCTTTATAATAAACTGGACACTGTTTCTAAGCTCACAAGCTGGACGTTGCAGACTCCAGATCAGCGTCACGAAAAAAAATGAAGGATGTTAAAGGGACAGCTTCATCAGCCAATCAGCAGGCCTGGCTGCGCTGAGTCAGGGACGAACGAGCGACCTCCTGTTGTTTTAGTGCTGCTCCAAACTGCAGGCTGCGACCGGCCCGACACTGTTAAGTGACCTGTGATACTGCCTGTCATTGAGAGGCAGGTACTTAGATTATGTTTTATCACCCTCTCAAGAACAATATTATGCAAAAATGATCTAGAGTGATGATTTGATGTCGGCTAGAGACGTGGTCTGGGATTGGATAAGCCTGCACTTTTTTCCCCATCAATGAACTGTCCATGTGGAGGAAGCTGAGTCATCTGAACTACCATCACGTTTCAAAAGTTGTTCAGCCAATTTATGGTTAATTGTGTCAATTTCTGGGAGATTTGCATTTTAATCTAACTGAATAATGTTCATTTGTTTTTTACAGTTTTTAATCATTTGTTGTCCTCAGCAGCCTGCCAGTATTTATTGGAAATGTCTCAACACTAACACCGTTAACACTCACACTGTTTCACAGAAACAGGATGTTTGGTCACGATTTCGACCACAGCTGAGGCACACTGAGGGAGATTATTTTATTGCACAGACACAAGGATTACATTGCATCGTAATTGCCAAGCTGCTCCTCCTCCAAAGCACCAGCAGGTGTCTCTGCGCCAACTGAGAGTGTACTGACCAAAAAAACCTTAATGATAAAGAGAAAAGGAAGTTGTCATTTTCATGGATTCCTTGACTGATAAAACTGGAGCTGTGACAAAAAAAACAGCTCCAAACCTAGAGGGACATAACCACAAAGAAACACATCAAAGCAAAAGCAACATCTGTCACTTATAGACAAACTTTTTCTCTAACTTGTCCATGACTTCTTTTTGTGTCTTTGTCTTGCACAGCAGCTATAAGGAGTGTTTTAATGTCATTTCCTGTGGGTTTTGAGGAGGCTCTGTAATGTGTTTCCTGGTGCTTGTTTTTTTAGTTTTTTTTTTTACTCTCCTTGTACAGAAAAGGTTGTCTATTACCTTTTGACGTGTTGCCTTAATTGCCCAGTGCAGTGTGTTCAGTCTCTCTCTGTCTCTCTCTCTTCCACACTGTGACTTTTTTGTCTGTGTATATACCTAAAGGTCATGTTCCTCTGTTCTGCAGCTTACAATCTGCGGTTTTCCTGGCTTTGGGTTATAAATGTCCTTGTTCTGTGAAAAGGAAAAAGAGCAAATGTGACTGTTGAATATTTTCAGCACCTTATTAAAATGAACATTTTAAGAATAATATTGCTGTTGTTCTTACGTTAATGATCTCCTTCATTTCCATCAGAGGTCTGTCAGTGACTGTTTGATATGGGACATTAACTTGTTGCCTTTGCTCAAATGGGTGTATCTTACAGCGTTCACGCAGTAAGGATATGCACGTCTCACACACTCACACACTTTCCTTTT
Source organism: Seriola dumerili (assembly GCF_002260705.1). NCBI lineage: Eukaryota > Metazoa > Chordata > Actinopteri > Carangiformes > Carangidae > Seriola > Seriola dumerili. The sequence continues at coordinate 19,003,347 of NW_019174307.1, forward strand.
GTCACATCTGGTGTGCTTGAGTACAGAGCCAACACGACAGAAAATGGCTCACAGTCCAAATACGTACAGTCTGCGAGGTGGTTAATTATTTTGCCTCCATTATCACAGCTGAGCTCCTTATTCAGAACTCAGCCTTTCTTGTGGCTGCAGTTCATTTTGGGCCATTATTTGCTCTCTATAGAGGCTACAGTTGGTGAGAATTTTATCCATGCTTCACCGAAGATGGATTCCTTTCAGAATGACTGTCGAACAAGTTCAAGAGTCTAGAAAGAGGCTTTTGCTCTGTCATTATGTTGCGCACGACTTGTATAACATTTCCTTCTTTTTTCATTTTCGTTTCGTACCTGCCTACCAACCAGAGTTGAATCAACTAATCAACTTGCTTGACACGCAGGTCCCGCACAGCGTACTGCTGACATTTAGGAAATGTGCGCATCAGAACCTTCTGCACTTAGGTTCACAGAAAAGTTTACATGTATCTTCAGAGAAGAATATTACCAGTTTAATACACCAAAGTATCATTATCTTTTTATATTTATTGCTGCTCTTCCATTAAGTTGGTGAACTCAACAGAGACAGGTTTTAAAACGAATGGTCAAAATCAAGGCACGAGAGGCCGAGATCCTGACCTTTAATTACTCGTATGGGTGAAGCTTCAGAGGTGCTTTTAAATAACCCTGATAATGTGATCTGGGGTATTTTCATAGACTTGACAAAGCCAATTACAGATGACATCATAGACCTGAGTAGATCTAACCGTGGTAAATGTGTGAAATCCTCTTTGAAGCTGCCGATGCATTTAAGACTGATGGATGGTTTCAGTCTTGACTTGTGGGGGGTTTTTTGTTTACATTTGGATCACAGACTGTGCCTTTAAGGAGCAGATTACATCACGCTCTGGTGGGGCCTGAACTCATTTGTTGTGTTATTTTGGCAGCACAATGTCCCGAGGCAGGAGGAGAGGAAGCTCTCAGAGGACTCCTGCGTTCTACGAAATCTTCCTACTTCTCCATCCTGTCTTTGAATACAAATCAAGATCTGCACGTATGACCTATAGACATGACCTCACTGGTTTTTAACCCTTCCATTTAGTGCCTGCAAGTTTAGTCCCCTCCCGCTGGTGACGCAGCTGGGGATGAGCTCATGCTCTGTTGCTGGTGAGAATGAATATCTCTGGGGCGAGTCTGCATGCAGGAGACTGCTGAACACTTCAGTCTGGTTCCAATTAGTATTGATGGTTTGTGTGTGTGTGTGTGTGTGTGTGTGTGTGTGTGTGTGTGTGTGTGTTGTGTGTGTGTGTGTGTGTGTGTGTGTGTGTGTGTGTGTGTGTGTGTGTGTGTGTGTGTGTGTGTGTGTGGATGAAAAGATGCTGAGATTAATTCCGCCTCATCTATAAAATTATTCTGTTCATGATCCTTTGAACTGCTGCCATTCAAGCTGACAGGAACTCCTGACCTGAGACTTTTTTTTTTCAAATTCACAAATGACACGAAAAATAGCTGCTAGAGATTAATTTGACTCTTTCATAAGATCAGACTGGATAGTTTAAAGTTGGGTGTGCCTCAAATTATTGCATTGGCATTTACAAAAAAGGCCTGCAGGGATGTCAAATGAATCCACTGTTGGTTTATGGTGATCTGTTTGGTTTTTCGAGGAGCTGTCACATGCATTTACCACAAATCCTGCAGAGAAACGAAACGTGCTTTGTTTTGACTCTTCAGTTTATTGACACAGTTTCAGTTTTTTCCGCCTCTCCTCCAGCCTCTGTCCTCTGTGCTCTCTGTGCACCATAATAAAGCCAAAAAGTCCAATTCTGCACAGAGATGAACAATGTAAACATGTATGAGTAAACAGAGTACGGCTATTAACTCATACATTTTATTGTGGGTGTGTTTGTGTATGGGAATCTAAGAAATGGTCCCAAGGAAAGGATTTTGAGTTGTTTCAACCGCTTGTCTGCCAAACATTTGAAGTTGTTTGTGTAAAAAGCTATTGTTTTTCAATGAAACTTTATAATGAATTTGGATTGGTTGCAGTGACCAAACAGCCATTGCTGTGGCATTATTTTAAAGTAGTCCTGGGGGATTTAAAGTCATGAATCAACTTTGTTATTCTGCAACAACATTGACAAAATACATAAGCATGGTTGATTTATTCTGTCCCTTCCACAGAAAACCATGACGTGGATATATATTATATTATAAATGTATCAGATCTTCAGAAGGACCAAAGCAAGCAAGTCAGCTGTTGATGTTTTAAATTCATGCCAGACACAAAAGAGAAGCTGCACAAGGCAGAAAAATTGGATTAAATCCAGTTTTATCTGATGTGAAAATTACTACAAAAAGAGGAGGCATTTTATTCACACATTTTATTAAGGAGAAAACACTTTTCTTTTTTACAATGAGGCCTATGTGTATGTAAATACACTCCGACAAGCGTGGGACAAAAAAAAAACCCTCGGTTTTCTTGTCAGAGGGCGATAAAGTAATGGCGCATACATTTCCTACTGTTCACATACACAACACTAACTATTAACAGCCTTTCAGCAGGAGTTCACTTTCTTCCTCTGGCTCGTTGTCAGTGCGGGGCGTGGTGTTGTAGCTGTTTAGGGTCTACTGGGAGCAGATGGAGCCGCACAAAGGGAAACAATCGTTTTCTTTTACAGACGAGCAATTTGGATATTTTGTTTCTTGTTGCATCGGCCAGTCAAAGGCTATGAAAGCATTTTGGCTGGCTGATGAAAACTGGTGTCGCTGTCACTGCGTCTGACATTTTTATACTCCGTCTTTTGTTTTCTTCTTTCAGATACTGTTCCTTACATTTCCCTGTGGTGTTTCCACTGAGACGCTGCTTGTTTTTCTTCCTCTTGTGACTAAAACTCACTCGTGTCTCTTTTCTAACACTGCACCTCAGTGTCTCCTTGGGCCTCCCTCAGCTCCACAAGTCCCTTAATTGACTTCTCCAGGATTATGAAAAATGAGCCACGCTTTCAAATGGCTCATTTAGCAGAACTGCTATCACAGTGCCTGTTACTTTATCTTCAACATATTAAAAAGGGCTAGGTTCTCTTGATTAGGAGTGATGGGCTGCAAAAGCCCAAGCTACCGGCATTTGACAGCTGGCCACTAATTTGCCAATTCATCACTGGTGAATCGGAGGTATTTGGCCGCTCCTGTGGGAAAACACAACTTATATTATGATATAAATGCACCACCAGTGTTTCCAAAAACCAAAACGCAGACTTATGGGAGATGAAAGGAAGAAACACACACACACACACACACACACACACACACACACACACACACACACACACACACACACAGCACATTGATTTAGTGCTTACTGAGCGTTTGGGTCACGGTTTCATGGGCTGTGACAGTCACTGTGTGGCAGCCATGTATCCCAAGCAACATATCAAACTCACTGCAGCTTGTTCTGAGTGAAAGCATCAAGTGCAAGCACACAATATGTATACACTATTCTCCTGTAAAAAACAAAACAAAAAACGAGCCCATAGGTTGTTTGTGCAGCAGGTTATTATGACCCATAGTTACGCCTCGTTGTTAGGCAACATCTAGCGGCTGCAGTAATTATGACAGGAGCATTAGGACGAGGTTGGGGTGGATGAATGTGTCAACAAAACACAGTTATATTACTCTAGTATAGTGTTTGATTCCCATCTAAAAGTGGCAGGTTATGTTGTTTGTATCATCCATGACGGTTCTACAAAGTTAATCACGTTGTTGTTGTTGTAACCATGACAACCGCCATAGGGGCGCTATTTCCGGAGACGCTCCTATGGGTCATATCAGAGGGGTTGAAAAAAAAAAAGAGACCTGTATGGTTGTTCAGTTTGGAGGGCTTGTGATTAAATCCAGTCCTTGCTCTGTGCCAAACTTTGTCTGAAGGTAATATGAGGCTTCAGAAATCCGAGTCAGACAAATCAAGTGGATATCCTCCAAAGTTACAGCCTCTTTTTGCTACTATCCTTCCTCTGCAGCTCATCAATGAAACACTGTCCAGAGAAAACATTCCTTTGGACAGACTTTTAAAAAAAAAAAAGAAGAAAAAAAGCTATTCTCATACCAAGCCTTGAAAAGTGTCTGCAAAACAGTCTGCTTTCACATGGAGGACGGCAGCTGTAGTCACCGCACAGATGGATTTCACTGGTGAAGTTTTCAAAGCGGACAAATTCTTTTATCAAAATGTCCATAGAAACTGCTCCAACTTCAGCTCTGCATACAGATGTTTTCGCCAGTACAGCGTATGGCTAAACAGATTGCTTCCAGTGGAGCTTCAACACTTTAAGAGAGGCAACAGTGTAAATGTAAAGTATGTAGCCGTGATGTTGCAAAGCAGACAGTTTCGAGTATGCCGGGCATGTGGATAGAGTAGTTTGTTGTGGAGGCTTGGTTTTCAAAAGTTACTATGGACATTTAGATTTTGTCCCTCTGTGAAGGGCCTAATGATGGGTCAGCACATCATTTAACATCAGCACTGTGCTTTCACAGTAATCCTCACCCAACTTTTGGCACATTTCACTGTGTAATGACAGCTAGTGTGATTCAAGCTGGCCACAGTCTCTGTTCTACATCTATGTAGAAACTTTAGCCTCTGGGGAAAAAGTTTGATATTCACTAGATTGGGTTGACTTTCCCTTTAAGAAGAGAGAGTAAAATGTGATTTAAAAGGTCAACGGAAACATGTTAGAAGGTCAAGTCAGAGCTGGTTGACTAAAGCTGATAAGCCATCACGCTGTCACTGACGAAGTACCCTCTTATTATTCCTAAAACTAGCTGTGTCAAACTTCCTGAGATGTTTTGAGGAGTTGGAAAAAAAAAAACATGTCTACCTGCAAAGCCAGGTTCTGCTTGGCTGAGGCTCCTCAGCTGTAATGCAGGAGGACGTGGCCCTGACGGAAGCAGCATGTCCGCTGAGCAAGAGCAATTATGATAACCATGCAAGCGGAAAAGGCTGTAGCCAGAAGAACAGCGAGACAGGCTTTGATGCAGCAGGCTGCCTATTTAAATCACAGCTCACCTCCACTACAGACGCCATCCTCGGCTAATGTAGATGGGCTCTTAAAAAGGAGTTTGAGCCCTCTGCAGGCTCCTGTGGGCTCCTCTGTCATGATATGCAGCTGTTTCGCCCCTTAAAACATTATTTGTTTCCCCCGCACTTCCTCCTCATCAAAGGTGAACGTAGGTGCTTTTGTTTTGGGGCAGACTGGTGACTGATGTTTCCTTTCATGGCCATTTAGACGGTACGCCTCAGTCGCAAAGCCTGCGGAGGCACATTGAAGCATCACGACGGCTCTGAGTTAGCTCAATTAACTTTGTATCAGAGCACAATCCAAGTCTTTGTAAATGGATCTAGACTGTCCTGACAATGGTAGATAAGGCAACAAAAAAGTTTTTAACAGAAAAGGATTGATTGCAATTTGACCTAAGTCTGTAGACATCAAAGTGTCACACTGAGGGGAGGTATTAATTAACTAGTGCTCTACTTTGTCAGATGACAGTAAAAAGCACTGACATTGTGCCGACATTGGCTGCAGAAAATTTAATTAAAGTTGTTTCCAAGTTATTTCACACATGCAATTCATTAAAAAAGGGTGATCTACAATGTGAAGTCTAATTAGTGCCGCATTTGTTTTATCACATGTTGCATGTGCTGCAAGGCTCTTGGTTGAATATGTTAATGCACTTGAAGCCACTTTTAGTTGGTCTTATACACTGGCATTAAGCAAACATTTGACTGTATTGTGAGTTACAACACTCACTACTATTATACTACTAATACTATACTACTACTTATACTAAAAAATGCACTATTTTCTCTTGTTATTCTGATATTCACTTAAAACTACAGTGGCCATCTGTTTTAAGATTTTACTGAGCGTCTTCCAAAAAAAAAGAGTAACTACATATGCACCACTTCAGGAGAACCACCCCCCGACTGAAGTCACTGCCCATCCAGCTGCAGGCTAAAACAAGTTTCTCCAAATGAGGTTTGATGAAAGAAAGACAGAGGGTTTTAGGTTCTGACAGGGGAGCTGACAGAGAGTCAGTGATTACATCAGGTATTGATTATGGATGCATGGTTTATGGATCAGCAGCTCCTAACTGGATTTGTACAAGCTAAAGCCCCGAGAACATGTAGTGAGACATTTCTAGCATTGATTTAGGCAGTGTCTGCACGCAGGTCACAATAACATGTCCCTCACTATAAACAACAGTTCAATATCTGTTTCCAAAAGAGCTGTGAAGGCACAGAAAAGGCCGATGTACCTGGATTACAATCCATTATGCTCTTTGAGGAACTAGAGTATTTTCCCTCCAATGCATAGTAGATACTGTGAAGGTGAAAATGACAATGACTGAATTTTATGGTGAGTTGTGACTTTATGAGCATCAACTAATATAAAGATGAAAGGCCAACACAATACTGCGGCAATCTGCCATAATAATGCCATAAATAATGTTTTTTCATTCAAAATAAAAGTTGAAGCTACACCCAGACACACCCCCTTGTTCTGCCAATGACATTCTGGCATCCACCAGCAACCCGCCCTTCTCACTAAATATGGCTGACAAAAACATGATGGCGACCTACACGGGAGAAGAGGTGTCTGTCTTGCTACAGTATTCGCTGATCCCTGGCTCTGTGTTCAGGTCGCGGTCAGTGTGGAAAATACTCCAATCTCCTCCTCTTCATCTCGCCGGTCTCCAAACAAACCCGGACCTCGGCAACGAGATAACTTCGCCCACGCTCTTATATCCCGCCTGCACAGTGGAGACAGCTGCCAGGTGCCACAGGTGAGTGTGGCAGTGTCAGAGGATTACTGCCTTATCAGACGTCTAATATAAACGTAAGAAATTGAACATGGTAGTGGTTACTTGTTGGATTTAAATTCTCCTTTCAAGTAAAAAAAAAAGGAAAAAAAAGAAAAAGGAAAAAGATGTATTCTTCTCCCCCTGTTATATCCATTTAGCTCTGGATCTAACATTAAGATCCTTGTGCCATTTGGAGGAATAAATTATCTAATCTGGATTGTAGACTTAATGACTTTGCTTTGTCTTCATCTGATAAGTCAGTTTTTCTGCAACAGTCATTAATTTCTTAAATTCATTTTTCTTTGTTGCTGACATCTAGTTTTACTAAATTGAAAGGATGGATTCCTGACCTTATATTTAAAACATTCCCATTTTCTACACTAAGTAGTTAGTTCTGTATCATTTATAACCACTAAGGTCTTTTATATTCTTCTAAGTTTAACAGATCAATGAACAGTCAGTGCTTTTTCCTTCATCTAGGTTTATTTTCTGGTTTCAGTGTAATTTCAACTACACAAAGGTCTTTTACCAGTGCAGCGGATATTGAAACATTTGTCACAAAATTTATGGAGTCACCAGCCAAAGATCTGTTCTGGATCATGATCTCCCATTGGGTTTTATCCAAGAAAATTGTCTCCTAAGTTTTTATTTCTCTCCAAATCAATAAAAGAGTTGACATTTATGAATTCCTTCAGTGTAGTGTTGTAGTGGTAATAATTATGAATAGATGGGTATCTGTCTAACTACTCATCTGATGCCAAATTAAAGTCTCCACCTATTACTGTAAACCCTATACGTTTGCTTATATTCAGCAATCATTCCTGGAAGAGTTTATTTTGTTTTGAGCTGTATTATTATATCCACACATATTAATCAAAATTGCCAATCCTCTAAATTTACTAACACAGCAGTCCAGTGACCATCCTAATCAATTATTAATGTCACAACCTGCCTAGGGAATCTATAAAAACATATGCAGCTAGCTGCCTCCTCCTGGCAGCTAGCTTTAGGTCTGAGCCTGGCTGTCTGGGAGCAGGCAGCTGCCTCCATCAGAAATTAGTTCAGAAAAGCTTGAAATTGCAAAATAATGTGTATTGCACTAAGGAACTAAGATTAATATTTTTGTCCAGACACAGAACAAGATGCCATCATCCAGCATGCAACAAAAGCTGTCACTGAATTCAATGAAAAACAGGCTCAATAGGTATCACACTGAGACAGAAAACCTTGAAATAAACATAGTACAAATATCTGAAATAAAACCATTGAATCTGTTACAGCCAGTGCTACTTTCAAAAACTGAGTTATATAACATCTTTACGTTTTCTATATGTATGCAATGAATATTAGCACTCCCATACAAAAGTTTCAAGTAAATTAAAATAATCCTTCTTGGGCAAATATTCAGTCAAAATATCTTAAAGTGGATCTGTGGCACTCAGTTTGTTTATGCAGGACCAAATAACTTCTAGATATGACAGAACTATATCAATACTGCACAGAGTTGAAATTTGGAGATATTGACATTTCAATCCAATCCAGTGAAATATAAGCAACTGGTAAAGCTCACAAAGAATCGCAAACATGATGGAAAATTATCTCCGAGGGTCTTGCAGTTGTAAACCTCAGTCAACCAGTCAAGTTGCACAAATATGGTCACAATCTTCCCTTCTGTTGCTGATTTACAGTGTTGAATAATGGCCATAAGTGTTTTCACTCGTTGACCTTTGACCTTTTGGATATAAAATGTCATCTCTTCATCATTTTGTCCTATTTGTGTTGAAGTGTGTCGTAATTTGTGTGTGAATTCTTTTTACGTTATGGCAAGGAATGTGTTTTGTGATGTCACTTTGATTGTTGACCTTTTGACCTTTACACCAAAATGTAATCAGTTCATCTTTTAGTAGAAGTGGATGTGTGAGTAAAATTTGAAGAGATTCCTTCAGGGGGGTCTTGAGATCACATTTTAGAGGCCGAAATCGTATTTTATGAGGTCACAGAGATCTTGACCTTTTTGTTTCATTAATTATTTAAGGTGAAACCTGGATATGAATGTTTTCTTTTTATTGTGCTAACACGTAGCCAAATGACGGCAAAATATTTTTACAGTAGTTCCTCACAGTGGGTGTCGATAGTCGTGATGTTAGCTTGTTATAACTTTAAATGAGACTTTTTCCTCTGTTGTGTACCGTAGTGAATTCCCCCCCTGACGGCTGCACACTTCATGTTTCCAATGGACCAGCACATTGTGAATGACAAGTATTCAGATTTTGGCAATGCTCTTACACTGATGTTTGCAACATACTACTGTCTCAACATCAGCTATACATCAGAACTGGGAGCAACTCTGGACTTCTTGCAGAGGTAGGACTTTAAGTGTTAGTATTCAAAGTCATTCTGTCTTAAACCAAAGAGCGGAGGTTCGGACACATTGTAATGATTATTGTGTCACATTCAGTTTCGCACAATGCCCCTCCCGAAACGCCCAAACTTGCTCTCAGCCAGGCTGTGGCATGTTTACTCCAGCTCAATCTAACTGGCAACTCTCAACTCTGTCACTCTTGTGTGAGCCTTTTTCTATTTTGTGTGTATGAACTAACATTGAAACTATAAACAGCTGCCCAAGAAACTTTTAGTAGCCAAGTGTCCAATTACTTTTGAACCCCTGAAACATTACGTGTTTAAAGGCCTATATCTGCCACATAGTTCTTTCTATACTGATGTAAACCTGCTCAAATTAAAAATGAGACTTGGCACATCAACCCTGCCTACAAAGCTCTGAGTGGCTTGTTTGTTTCTCCAACATGCATCAATATAATCGACTCTCCATCGTCAGTTCATATTCTCAGTACATTTAAAACACATTTCTGTGAAAATATGGTTAAATACGCTGCTTTCCTTTGTCACTAGCACAGTTAGCAATTCACATTTGTCATTTAAATCCAACATGTAGCAACAAATGTAGCTGTGTTGCCCAAAGAAAAACAATTATACAGAAGATTTGCATTAAGTTATGGTTTGGCAATTGAGAATGGAAGTTCACTCCATTCATTCAGTCCATTTAGTTTTTGTGTTGGACCTCCTTAAATGAAATCATATGCAATAGGGCTATAACCAAATAATCCCTTTTAAACAAATGATGTAATTTTTCCCCTGGTAAAGGTTTATTTTTTTGGAGGTATGTGAGTTTTTCCTTATCCAGCTTGGCAGTGGGTGTTGTACGCTGAACAGATTGTAAAGCTCCCTGAGGCATATTTGTGATATTGGGCTACATAAATAAAACTGACTTGACTTGATTGTGGCAATTATTATTTTCTTAATGTGAAAACTGTTACAATGTAAAGTGAGTAAAGCAAGCCCCCGAGCCGTAACAGATACAGTCCTGCCTCTGAGCGCTAAGAGAATTTCTCTCTCCCTTTATGTTCTATATGTAGAAAAGATGTATATGCAATAGCCTTACAATGAGGGCAGGGTTTTCTGACTGCTGACTGCTGGCTGCAGGCGGAGGCTCTGATGGGACGTGGTCCATCTTACTCTCCAGGCTGGTGCACCTGTTCCCTGCAGGACATGTGACCACTTGGCACAGTCGCTGCTGCTGCTGCTGCTGCTGCTGCTGCTGCCCACACATGGCTGATTCTGCATAATGGCTTTTGTTGTGTTCTGTATCTGAAATGGTTATTGGGAGGTATTAGTGTCACCCCCCCAATTTCTACTGTGATGAGCTTGGTTGAGAAAAGTGTGCAGTCAGTGCCTGGAGACCAAATAATAATCCGTCAATGTAATGGTCCATACCATGAGAGTTGGCTGGCTGATTCTCTGTCTCTGTGCCAAAAGGAAAATTAAACAAACAAACAAAAAAGAAAAAACCACCACAGTGATGTTGGCCTGTTGGACTCTCTGTGGTCGTCTTGAAGCTTGTGAGTTTTGCCTGTGTGACCCCACTGGGCAGAGGATTGGAGGTGCAACATGTCAATGAATGTCCAGGCTGGTTTGGCAGATTCATTAACCTGTCCCTGTTCCCGAGGTGCAGCGAAACAGCACCCGATTTGATCATGTCAGCTGCCGTCGACCGTCAGCTGCCAGGTGGTGACATCAGAGAGCTGCAGTAGGATGCCAAACAGCCACCTGAGAGATGCCAGAGGAATGTGTGGTGTGTTTGTGAGAAACGGAGAAAGTGTGAACTTGTGTGTGTGTGGGTGATGAATACTAAAGGGGGAGGGAAAAAAAAAAGGAAAATTAAGCTCCAATTTAGAGACAAGTGACCCACCCAAAAAAACACTCCTCTGGGTCTTATATCCTCTGCAGGAGAGAAAAAAATGGCTGCACAGAAATTGCCTTTTTTTTTTTTTTTTCCTCAATTGTTTCCTCTGGTGCCAGCGCTGAATGAAACCGATTTTCCTTCTATACTGTTTGAAACAACATGCTTCTGGAAATGTAGAGCAAAAGGATTAGATCCATAGGGTGGATAAAATAATGGAAACACATGTACCATGTCACCATGTCTTTGCGAAAGCAGTAATGTTTTTCTTCACGTATTAGAAATCATCTACTTTTATTCTGAAAAGTGTCTTCTGTTTATATCTCCCTGCTGTATAGGTTTTGTTGAAACAAAATAAGAGGCTGTCAAGTTAAACGTCATGAGAATCCAACATTATCAGATGGACAAATACAGTATTTTATTTCCAGGGCTTCTGTGCTTGATTGTGCAGGTGTTTCCATTATTTTGTCCACCTCCCTGTATCCAGCACAGATTTGATACCACCAGGTCATACTGTCTTTGCTCTTTCATTTAGTTAATTAGAGTGAATGACAGTTCAATATCCACATGTTGAGCTGCCGGATTGATTTCATGTTGATGATGAACACTCAGCCTCCGCACACAAATCTTTATTTCTATACTTGTGAGGACACTCACTGACATAAAGAGTTCTAGAGATGCATTGATTGATTCATTGATTGACAGAAAGTTAATCAACTATTTTGATTTGTCATTTGCCAAATTTGCATCTGCAGAAATGGCAAATATTCTCTGGTTTCAGCTTCTGAAACGTCAAGATTTGCTTTTGTTTTTTGTCATACACACCGCCATCTCTCTCTCTCTCTCTCTCTCTCTCTCTCTCTCTGGGCTGGGTATTGCCACTGATTTCCCCAAAATCAATTCAATTCTTATTGACAAGGTCCTGATTCATTGTGATTCTCAATTTAATTCAATATCGACTCAGTTGGAGACATTTTAGTAATTATACCAATAATTTTGCTTGGCTATGAGTCAGATTCTCAGAGAACTAATGCTGTGAACTGGACTTCTAACCTGGTGCATTATTAAAATTATTAATGTTAACATTACAAATGGACCAGAAATGCAACAACACATCTGCCTTCAGACCTGGGGCTTCTGTGGAGCCCAGATCTCGTTGTGGGAGAACGGTGGTCGGCTTCAGCAAACATCCATGGGGACGGTAAAATGAATCGATATTGGATTATTTAAGTGAAGATCGATTTAGAACGTAGAATACTTTTTTTTTTTTTTTCAATCCAGCCCTAATATAAACAATATGAAATACATTTTTAAGTTTTCTGATGACACTGTGATCCTCAGCCTACTGCACAAGGACACAAATCCCTCAGCCTATTTCACTGAGAGAGAGTTTTGTGCAGCGGTGTGATGCCGCCCATCTCATTTTAAATGTAAGAAAAACTGAGGACACTGCTCTGGACGCTGGGTCAGTGGGGGGTTCATAGTCCAGTGGTTTTACATGATGAACCAATCAATCAGGTCTACTCCTACAAGCGTACCTTTGTGTTCACTTGGACAACACCTTTTGCTGGAAGGCCCGTGTAGAAAGTTTGTGTTCTTGTTCACACAAGAGCTTATACTTCCTACTCAGACTCGGGTTGTGTGGGGTGGACCTGACGATGATCTTTTTTATTCTAGCAGGCTGTATTAGAGAACAGGCTCAGGTATGGGACGTCAGCATGGTATGGCATTCGCACTCTAGAGTTAAAATCTTGCTCTTCTTGTACTGCAGTCGTGAAGGGTATAGAGAGGAATGAACACCGGATCCGTCCAGTCAATATGCGCTCTGTTCTCAGACAAGCACAGAGGATACTGTCTGACCCGTCTCATGTTCTCCAGGCCCGAGTATGGCAAACAATATAGAGAACCCTGATGTGAACTCAACCATTTTAAAAACTCATTTGTGCCGACCTCAGTTCAAATTGAGTTGGGTTGGGTTTCACTCCGGTCCGCCAAGAACCGAAATCTGAGGCTGCTTTGAGCTCAGGCTCATCAGAACCAGACAGTTGAGGATTAGAAAAATGTAGCCTGGTTTGATGAATCTGTATTTCTGCTGAGGCAGCAGATGGTAGGGTCAGAAAGTGGCATCAACAGCATGAGTCCATGAAGCCAACCAGCCTTGTGTCAACAGTCCAGGCTGCTGCTGGTGGTGTAATGGTGTGGGGGAATGTTTTCTTGGCACTTTAGGCCCTTTAATACCAATCAGTCATCACTTGAATGCTGCAGCCAATCTGGGGATTGTTGTTGGACATGTACATCACTATGACCAGCATGTGAATGTCGCAAAGCAAAAGTCCTCTCTTACTGGTTTCATGAACATGACCCCAGTCACCAGACCTGAATCCAGCACCTTTGGGATGTGGTAGAACAGGATATTGGCAGCATCAGTGTGCAGCTGACAAATCTGCAGGAATGATGCGATACAGTCATGTCAACTGAGTCTCAAAGGAAAGTCTCCAAGATCTTGTGGAATCCATGTCACGAAGAACTGAGGCTGTTTTAAGAACAAAGGAAGGAACTATTAATATTCCTAATGAAGTGCTTGGTGAGTTTGAAAGTTTTGAAGGTTTCTCTAAAGGTTGCTGTGGAGTGACTAAAAAATTAACATAGAAAATAATCAGCAGCCTAATCAATAATGAACATGATCATTAGTTTCACCCCAAAAGTATTTCCTGAACCTGAATCGAACCACATCCAAGTTTTAATCCTCAAAAAGTCCCTTTGAAGATTCAAAGATGTGTATGCGCACGCAGTATATGACTATAACACACGCACGCACGCACGCGCGCGCGCACACACACACACACACACACACACACACACACAGAGCAGACGGTGTAATTCATTTCAGTCATGTAGCTTTTCGTTTTCACGCCCTGTGCAGTGTCTTCGCCGCAGTCTTCAGCCTGTCCCTGTGAAGGTGCTGTAAACCTGTAAACCTCACTGATCCCCTCAGCAACAGGCAACAAGAGCGGAGCATAAACATGACGAGAGACCTTGCAACAATGAAGCTGTTTGTCGTGTTTGGAGGTAAACAAACTGTAGCTCTGGTTTGTGTCTGCCGCCAGCGTCACAGGTTCAGGGAGGGCTTTACCTGGGATGGAAGTAGGGGAGCAGAGATGAAAGTTGTTGCCAAATCTTCCTGTGATGCTCAAACCCCCTCCCCAAAAGCTTGCAGCTATTTTCCGGATTGACTGATTTCACAACTGGGATGCAGAGCAAAACTGTGCACAGCCAGACTGTAATTCCTCGCATTCCTGGCTTCGATGCCCACACGCAGCGCTGATCTCGCAGGAGCACTCATGAACGAGATGAGAAAAAAAAAAAATTACGTTTTATGCACTTTTATGCAGTACGCTCTGCAGCAGGTACAGAGATGCACACTGACTCATTTCTACTGATTACTGTACCTAACGTGAGTTATTGGTTTAGAGAGGTGATGGAGGAGTGAAGCTAAATTAGTATTGGAAGTGATAACGCCCCGAAGCTGGGAGGAAAGAGGGATGTTGAAAAATGACCTTGTGGTCCATTCATTACCCCATCTATCTCTGCAGTGGTACGTAGCATTTAAACAAGCCATCAGCTCAATGCCAGTGCAGCTTTCTATGTAAACACACCACTATGATTAAAATGTTCTTTTTTTTTAATCTGTTATTGTCTGCTGTGGTGTTTGTGTCTGAGTTTTGAGGGCACAGAGGAGAGAAAACTTTTTCTAACCTTCTTATAGCTGCTTTTCTTTGAAAGAAATTGTCAGTTAATGGAACGTGGTGGCTTTGATGCCCATGTATGTGTGCTTGTGTTTCAGTGACATTGCAGGAAAAGGCATCAAACAAGCACAAGGACAAGGAAATTGCTTAAAAGGCTGTCTGAGCGTGTGGCGAATGCCTGGCCCGAAACCGATTTGCAATTATTTTGTCACTTTCTCATTTTTTGAAACTTTAATACCCATGTTCCCCCGCCCTTTTTTTTTTGTTATTTAAGCACTTTTAAATCCCCATGCTTCAGATGCAGGCCTATATACAGGCATAAGATCAAACTTACTTATTGTAAAAACTGAAGCCTCAGGCTACATAAATGATTCATGTTGGACAACTTGTTACCACCAAATATCTGCAAAGCAAATGGGGGGGTGTAAATGGCTTCTCTCAGTGTGTGTTGGATGCATTAACCCTGCCAGGAGGAGAGTGGGGCGGGGGTCCGTATCACAGCACAAGCCTGCCGTGGCAGTGGGTCGAATATAAATCAAGGAGCATTTCCTGAATAAACTACTACTGTGTGTTTTTTTTTGGAGCAAAATGTCAGATAGCATAAAGTGTATATATACGTATATATACTGTATAAGTGCACACAAACTTAATGGATTAGTGTGGAAATGAAAAGGGGGCGGTCTGCTCCTTCTATATGATTCTGACATCCTCTGTGAGCTGCGGGAGGAGCAGTGAGGTTATGTTACCTTGCTTCACACCCGTGTCCCCATCAATATGTACGTGCCATCAGCAGTTTTATTTATGATGCTGTCATCAGTATTGCCTCCACTCACTGAGGCTGCCAGCCTTTACAACCTCCGTCAGCTGGTTAAGTAGATTGAATAAAACGCAAATGGCTCACTCACGCTCTGCGCAGCCACCATAAACCTCAATGTTCGTCAAATGAGCTTCTTGGAAAGATTCCCCCGTTTTTGCAGCAGCTACTTTAACGGCTGAATGTGGAGGCTTGGCTCTGTGTGAGAGGGAGGCGTCGGAGGTAATTTAACATCGTTTGGTCTCCCTTCTCTGCTTTATTAGGAGGAGGAGAGGACCCTCCATCACTGCCGGCTCGGTCTCTCCTACTCATCTCTCTCTGTCAGCTGAGGTTAACTTGTGACACCATTAACCCGTCCTTTCCCCTTACAAGGAAAATGCAGGGAGAGCATCCCAGCGTCACCTTCAACTACATGACCTTATGACCTCTAAAGGCTGATATCAACAGAGATCTGTTGGACAAGTTCAGCGAGTTGAGACAGTCTTAGTTTTGCTCTTAGATCAGACTGGAGGTGTGTCCAGATTTTTTGCTTTGTTTTATGAATGCAAATGTGAGCGCTGCAGCTTTCTTGCAGTCAGTGTTCAGCGTACTGATATCATGGATGTGTTATGAAACTGAATACGAGACTCAAAGATGGCATCCATCTATTACAGTGAGACTTGCTCACCATGTGCATGCGCCAAAAATGCTTCACTCTGCTACTTTCCTGTACAGTTGACATGTTTGTGTTGTACACTGACAATATACAGTACGTTGCCCTTAAGTGTCTATTCTCTCACCCTCACACTTCACAGCTTAAACTGAAATATTTTCAACTTCTGCAAGTGTATCTTTGTCTTAGAGTGAATCCAAGTCTGTTTGTGTCCTCTAGTATCTTTTCAGTGACTTTCTACACTTTTGCTGCGTTGTGAAAATTTGCATCACATTGTCTGAAAATACAACATTGCAAAATTTGTACTAAAAGACCAGTTTCACACCTGAAAAGCTGGCTATCATTGCATTTCCATGGAAACAATTAATGCCATCTGCTGAGTTGTAGTTTGCTAAAGATATTGTGGGGTCATAATTAACAATGTCTTGAGGAAACCTTTTGAAAAACTCACCACTGGTAAAACATCCTAAGTTCCTTACAGGAAACACTTTGCTGGATTGAATGGAATTCAGTAAATTTTTTTTCTTCTCCTCATACTATTCTATCTCACTTTGTTACCTGAAATGTGTTTGACTGTTTGCTCTGAGTCATATAGTCACAGTCTTTGTAAAACCATCTCCAGGCTTGAAGTGCATTGTTGGAGAAGTAACAGAGGTGCAGTGTCTGTATGTCTGATTGTTTTGTTGGTCAGTGAATGAAACACTATCAGGTTAGAGGAAGAGACCTGAAGAGAGAGCTTGATTTTGTTCTACGCCAGATTGCACTTTGGTTGCTTCTTGACTCCTTTGATCACATTTCCAATAAAACCAATTCCCGAGGAGTTCTCCAGGAGGGTTTGCCCAGACCACACTTAAACACAAACACACAAGAACTGTCCAGTGGATTAATGCTAAGCTGATGAATCATATCAAACGATTACCCTGTTTTTCCCATGGAAGAGGATGGAAAGCTGCAATGGTGGAGGCGACAAAGTCTCAATCCCCGCAGACGATGAGAGCATTTTCTGGCTGCAATTTCAGACGCTGTGTGATCTGCCCATCCTGTCTCGTTGTGCGGGAACACAGACACGTCTGTCTGCCGGCCACCTCCTGGGACGCTGCACAACACACATCAAAAACAACCGGCTGCTCACTCTGTAAACACGACAACGCGAAATAAACATCAGATGGTTGTATTATGCAACTGTGATCTGTGCTGGGTGCTCGTAGTTCTCAAGATTTCTCAGACCAACACGGGGCTGCTGCGCGGCTGTCAATGATGGCTTTTATTAGTGGTTAATACATAATTTCTTAATGCTTTAGATTAGTAATAACTCATTGTTAGCCCAGTTTTTAGGGTGACTTTCTATGATAATATTTTTAACACAACATGTAGTATATAAGTACATCCGTTGTTGTAAATGTTATATGTGTAATCATTTTTTTTATACTTTTAACATTTTATCAAATGACTGTGTAATGTCAAGGAGACACTTTCAACTTGTTTTCATTGGTCGGGAATTGATTTTCTTGATGGCAGTGAAACACGTTAAATAAGACGTCAGACAATCCTGTAATATGAACTGCCTTTCCCAAACACTGTTAATGCTGTCAAACTGTAAAAGACAAACTTACTTTAAATCGGCATGAAGAAACTTGCTAGCCTAGCAACAGTAAGGCTGCCAACATCCCATAATGCAACACTTTCTGTTTGTGATGCCCTTTGCATTTAACAAAAATATCTGATAGTGAGAGTAATACATGATGTTAACTGTCTATTTCAAAGCTTGCTTTTTCAAACCCCTTATTCCAGCAGCGGCGGCGGCAGCGGCGGCGGTGGCAGCAGCAGTGGCGGCAGCAGCAGCAAACAGCTCTTTTCAGTGATCTATAATATTTCCCGCACCAAACCAGACAGATAAAGTTAGCAACCAGCTGGTGAAGCAAAGCAGCTAAAGAATCAGATGTTTGTCTGAGAACTTACATTCACCAAGTGTACAAAGTTTATGCTTATGTATCTAATATCTATGCATATTATTAACATGTCAGTTCCATGTGATTGTCGGCATATTTTTTGCCCCTAATGCCCATAAAATGAATTAATGCAGCTTTAAAGGAGCTATTTATGAGTTTTGCTATGGCTACATAGCCAATGTTAGAACCCTGACCTATCTCTGTTTTCTATTTAAGTTATTATTCTGTTTTCCCATTTGTGCAGTAGGTCCCTGGAGGGTGGAGCAACACCTTGATCACCAAGTTGGAAACACCTTGGCCCAGTGCTTCTACCCTACAAGAGGTCGCCTCTTCACGCTGTTTTTGGGCTCTATCTCTCTCAGCTACTCAGCATATTCTACTTTTGTGTTCATGCAGACAACTGCTCACACTTCATATATCCCATTCATGCACACATGCACCCACAACACTGATCGTACTGATGTCCATACCTCACAGCTTATCTTAGTACTTTTGTTTTGGTTACATCATTTTGTTGTTAATAAATGTATTATTATTTGCCCAACCTGTGTTCCCTTGCTTTTTTGTCATGGCTTTAGAGCTATGTTGTGATAGGCATAAAAAAGTCTTCGTATAGTAAGGCATAAAAGTGTTGTAGTGTAGTAAGGCATAAAAAAGTCTTTGTATATTAAGGCTTAAAAATGTCATAGTAAACCAAGGCATAAAAAGTCACACTGAATAAAAGTCATAGTGTACTAAAGCATAATTTACATCATGGTATAGTAAGGCCTAAAAAGTCATTGTGAAGTAAGAACTAATGAAGTCATAGTAGGTTGAGGCATGAAAAAGTCATTGTACAGTAAGGCATAAAAAAGTCATAGGATACTAAGGCATAAAACGCCATGATATAATAAGGCAAAAAAAAAAAAATCAGCGTATAGTGAGGCACAAAATTTCATAAAAATTTCAAACTATAGAAAGGCATAAAAACATCAAAAAATTTCATATGATGATAGGGCATGAAAACCTAATAATATTGTAAGGCTTAAAAAATTAAAAAACATCAAAAAACATCATAGGATAGTTAGGCATAAAAATATCGAAAAACGTAATAGTATATTAAGGCATAAAAACGTCAAAAAACGTAATAGTATAGTAAGGCATTAAAATATCAAAAAAAGTCAAAGTATAGAAAACCATAAAAAACATCAAAAAACGTCATAGTATAGTAAGACATAATATGTCATAAAAAGTGATAGTATAGTAAGGAATAAAAGTATCAGAAGATGTCATGGTATAGACAGCCATAAAAAACATCAAAAAACGTCATAGTATAGTAAGGCATCATATGTCATAAAAAGTCATAGTACAGTAAGGCATAAAAACGTCAAAAACCGTCATGGTATAGTAAGGCATAAAAACTTCATAGTATAGTAAGGCATAAAAACGTCAAAAAACGTCATAGTATAGTAAGGCATAAAAATATCAAAAAACGTCATAGTATAATAAGGCATAAAATGTCAAAAAACGTCATAGTATAGTGAGACATAAAAACATCAAAAAACGTCATAGTATAGTAAGGCATAAAAACGTCAAAAAACGTCAGTATAGTAAGACGTAAAAATATCAAAAAACATAATATAGTAAGGCATAATATGTCATAAAAAGTCATAGTATAGTATATTAAGGCAAAAAAACGTCAAACGTCATAATAGGAAAATATCAAAAGACGACATAGTATAGTGAGGCATAAAAACGTCAAAAAACGTCAGTATAGTAAGATGTAAAAATATCAAAAAACGTCATTGTATAGGGAGGCATAAAAACGTCAAAAAACGTCAGTATAGTAAGATGTAAAAATATCAAAAAACGTCATTGTATAGGGAGGCATAAAAACGTCAAAAAACGTCAGTATAGTAAGATGTAAAAATATCAAAAAACGTCATTGTATAGGGAGGCATAAAAACGTCAAAAAACGTCAGTATAGTAAGATGTAAAAATATCAAAAAACGTCATTGTATAGGGAGGCATAAAAACGTCAAAAAACGTCAGTATAGTAAGATGTAAAAATATCAAAAAACGTCATTGTATAGGGAGGCATAAAAACGTCAAAAAACGTCAGTATAGTAAGATGTAAAAATATCAAAAAACGTCATTGTATAGGGAGGCATAAAAACGTCAAAAAACGTCAGTATAGTAAGATGTAAAAATATCAAAAAACGTCATTGTATAGGGAGGCATAAAAACGTCAAAAAACGTCAGTATAGTAAGATGTAAAAATATCAAAAAACGTCATTGTATAGGGAGGCATAAAAACGTCAAAAAACGTCAGTATAGTAAGATGTAAAAATATCAAAAAACGTCATTGTATAGGGAGGCATAAAAACGTCAAAAAACGTCAGTATAGTAAGATGTAAAAATATCAAAAAACGTCATTGTATAGGGAGGCATAAAAACGTCAAAAAACGTCAGTATAGTAAGATGTAAAAATATCAAAAAACGTCATTGTATAGGGAGGCATAAAAACGTCAAAAAACGTCAGTATAGTAAGATGTAAAAATATCAAAAAACGTCATTGTATAGGGAGGCATAAAAACGTCAAAAAACGTCAGTATAGTAAGATGTAAAAATATCAAAAAACGTCATTGTATAGGGAGGCATAAAAACGTCAAAAAACGTCAGTATAGTAAGATGTAAAAATATCAAAAAACGTCATTGTATAGGGAGGCATAAAAACGTCAAAAAACGTCAGTATAGTAAGATGTAAAAATATCAAAAAACGTCATTGTATAGGGAGGCATAAAAACGTCAAAAAACGTCAGTATAGTAAGATGTAAAAATATCAAAAAACGTCATTGTATAGGGAGGCATAAAAACGTCAAAAAACGTCATAGTATAGTAAGGCATCATATGTCATAAAAAGTCATAGTATAGTATATTAAGGCAAAAAAACGTCAAACGTCATAATATGAAAATATCAAAAGACGTCATAGTATAGTGAGGCATAAAAACGTCAAAAAACATCATAGTATATTAAGGCATAAAAATATCAAAAACAACATATTATAGCGAGGGATGAAAACGTCAAAAAACGTCAGAGGATAGTAAGGCATAAAAATATCGAAAAACGTCATAGTATACTGAGGCATAAAAATATCAAAAAACGTCATAGGATAGTAAGGCATAAAAATATCAAAAACGTCATAGTATACTGAGGCATAAAAATATCAAAAACAACATAGTATAGCGAGGGATAAAAACGTCAAAAAACGTCATAGTATAATAAGGCATAAAAATGTCAAAAAACGTCATTGTATTGTAAGGCATCATATGTCAAAAAATATTACAGTATAGAAAGGCATAAAAACGTGAAAAAAACGTCATAGTATAGTAAGGCATAAAAATGTCAAAAAACTTCATGGTATACTAAGGCATAAAAACGTCAAAAAACGTCATAATATAAAAATATCAAAAAACGTCATAGTATAGTGTGGCATAAAAACGTCAAAAAACATAGTACATTAAGGCATAAAAATATCAAAAAACGTCATAGTATAGTGAGGCATAAAAATGTCAAAAAACGTCATAGTATAGTAAGGCATAAAAACATCAAAAAACGTCATAGTATATGAGGCATAAGAATATCAAAAAATGTCATAGTAAAGTAAGGCATCATATGTCATAAAAGGTCATAGTATAGTAAGGCATAAAAACGTCAAAAAACATCATAGTATAGAAAGGCATAAAAACGTGAAAAAAACGTCATAGTATAGTAAGGCATAAAAATGTCAAAAAACGCCATAGTATAGTAAGGCATTAAAACTTCAAAAAATGTCATAGTATAGTAAGGCATCATATGTCATAAAAAGTCATTGTATAGTAAGGCATAAAAATATCAAAAAATGTCATAGTATAGTAAGGCATAAAAATAACAAAAAACGTCATAGTATAGTAAGGCATAAAAATGTCAAAAAACTTCATGGTATACTAAGGCATAAAAACGTCAAAAAACGTCATAATATAAAAATATCAAAAAACGTCATAGTATAGTGTGGCATAAAAATGTCAAAAAACAGTACATTAAGGCATAAAAATATCAAAAAATGTCATAGTATAGTAAGGCATCATATGTCGTAAAAAGTCATAGTATAGTAAGGCATACAAACGTCAAAAAACATCATAGTATAGCAAGGCATAAAAACGTCAAAAAACATCATAGTATAGCAAGGCATAAAAACGTCAAAAAACATCATAGTATAGCAAGGCATAAAAACGTCAAAAAACATCATAGTATAGCAAGGCATAAAAACGTCAAAAAACATCATAGTATAGCAAGGCATAAAAACGTCAAAAAACATCATAGTATAGCAAGGCATAAAAACGTCAAAAAACATCATAGTATAGCAAGGCATAAAAACGTCAAAAAACATCATAGTATAGCAAGGCATAAAAACGTCAAAAAACATCATAGTATAGCAAGGCATAAAAACGTCAAAAAACATCATAGTATAGCAAGGCATAAAAACGTCAAAAAACATCATAGTATAGCAAGGCATAAAAACGTCAAAAAACATCATAGTATAGCAAGGCATAAAAACGTCAAAAAACATCATAGTATAGCAAGGCATAAAAACGTCAAAAAACATCATAGTATAGCAAGGCATAAAAACGTCAAAAAACATCATAGTATAGCAAGGCATAAAAACGTCAAAAAACATCATAGTATAGCAAGGCATAAAAACGTCAAAAAACATCATAGTATAGCAAGGCATAAAAACGTCAAAAAACATCATAGTATAGCAAGGCATAAAAACGTCAAAAAACATCATAGTATAGCAAGGCATAAAAACGTCAAAAAACATCATAGTATAGCAAGGCATAAAAACGTCAAAAAACATCATAGTATAGCAAGGCATAAAAACGTCAAAAAACATCATAGTATAGCAAGGCATAAAAACGTCAAAAAACATCATAGTATAGCAAGGCATAAAAACGTCAAAAAACATCATAGTATAGCAAGGCATAAAAACGTCAAAAAACATCATAGTATAGCAAGGCATAAAAACGTCAAAAAACATCATAGTATAGCAAGGCATAAAAACGTCAAAAAACATCATAGTATAGCAAGGCATAAAAACGTCAAAAAACATCATAGTATAGCAAGGCATAAAAACGTCAAAAAACATCATAGTATAGCAAGGCATAAAAACGTCAAAAAACATCATAGTATAGCAAGGCATAAAAACGTCAAAAAACATCATAGTATAGCAAGGCATAAAAACGTCAAAAAACATCATAGTATAGCAAGGCATAAAAACGTCAAAAAACATCATAGTATAGCAAGGCATAAAAACGTCAAAAAACATCATAGTATAGCAAGGCATAAAAACGTCAAAAAACATCATAGTATAGCAAGGCATAAAAACGTCAAAAAACATCATAGTATAGCAAGGCATAAAAACGTCAAAAAACATCATAGTATAGCAAGGCATAAAAACGTCAAAAAACATCATAGTATAGCAAGGCATAAAAACGTCAAAAAACATCATAGTATAGCAAGGCATAAAAACGTCAAAAAACATCATAGTATAGCAAGGCATAAAAACGTCAAAAAACATCATAGTATAGCAAGGCATAAAAACGTCAAAAAACATCATAGTATAGCAAGGCATAAAAACGTCAAAAAACATCATAGTATAGCAAGGCATAAAAACGTCAAAAAACATCATAGTATAGCAAGGCATAAAAACGTCAAAAAACATCATAGTATAGCAAGGCATAAAAACGTCAAAAAACATCATAGTATAGCAAGGCATAAAAACGTCAAAAAACATCATAGTATAGCAAGGCATAAAAACGTCAAAAAACATCATAGTATAGCAAGGCATAAAAACGTCAAAAAACATCATAGTATAGCAAGGCATAAAAACGTCAAAAAACATCATAGTATAGCAAGGCATAAAAACGTCAAAAAACATCATAGTATAGTGAGGCATAAAAACATCAAAAAACGTCATAGTATATGAGGCATAAGAATATCAAAAAATGTCATAGTAAAGTAAGGCATCATATGTCATAAAAGGTCATAGTATAGTAAGGCATAAAAACGTCAAAAAACATCACAGTATAGAAAGGCATAAAAACGTGAAAAAAACGTCATAGTATAGTAAGGCATAAAAATGTCAAAAAACTTCATGGTATACTAAGGCATAAAAACGTCAAAAAACGTCATAATATAAAAATATCAAAAAACGTCATAGTATAGTGTGGCATAAAAACGTCAAAAAACATAGTACATTAAGGCATAAAAATATCAAAAAACGTCATAGTATAGTGAGGCATAAAAATGTCAAAAAACGTCATAGTATAGTAAGGCATAAAAACATCAAAAAACGTCATAGTATATGAGGCATAAGAATATCAAAAAATGTCATAGTAAAGTAAGGCATCATATGTCATAAAAGGTCATAGTATAGTAAGGCATAAAAACGTCAAAAAACATCACAGTATAGAAAGGCATAAAAACGTGCAAAAAACGTCATAGTATAGTAAGGCTTCATATGTCATAAAAAGTCATAGTATAGTAAGGCATAAAAACGTCAAAAAACGTCATAATATAAAAATTACAAAAAACGTCATAGGATAGTGTGGCATAAAAACGTCAAAAAATGTCATAGTATATTAAGGCATAAAAATATCAAAAAACGTCATAGTACAGTGAGGCATAAAAACATCAAAAAAACGTCATAGTATTGTAAGGCATCATATGACAAAAAATATCACAGTATAGAAAGGCATAAAAACGTCAAAAAACGTCATAGTATAGTAAGGCATAAAAACGTCATAGTATAGTAAAGCATAAAAATATCAAAAAACATCATAGTATAGTATGTCATAAAAATGCCAAAAAACGTCATAGTATAGTGAGGCATAAAAACGTCAAAAAATGTCATAGTATAGTAAGGCATAAAAATG